>NC_092092.1:87150922-87255510 GCF_045679555.1 Salvelinus alpinus | reverse complement strand
AGGTTACTAGATCTAGTAACCTGATCTAGTAACCTGATCTAGTATCCTGATTTAGTAACCTGATCTAGTAACCTGGTCTAGTATCCTGATCTAGTAACCTAGTCTAGTAACCTGATCTAGTAGCCTGATCTAGTATCCTGATCTTGTATCCTGATCTAGTATCCTGATCTATTAACCTGATCTAGTATTCTGATCTAGTATTCTGATCTAGTAACCTGATCTAGTAACCTGATCTAGTAACCTGATGTAGTATCCTGATCTAGTAACCTGATCCAGTAACCTGATCTAGTAGCCTAAT
This sequence comes from Salvelinus alpinus, assembly GCF_045679555.1. Lineage (NCBI taxonomy): Eukaryota > Metazoa > Chordata > Actinopteri > Salmoniformes > Salmonidae > Salvelinus > Salvelinus alpinus. The sequence continues at coordinate 87,255,212 of NC_092092.1, read as the reverse complement.
CTATTAACCTAGCCTAGTAACCTGATCTCGTATCCTGATCTACTAACCCGATCTAGTTACCTGGTCTAGTATCCTGATCTAGTAGCCTGACAAGTATCCTGATCTAGTAGCCTGATCTAGTATCCTGATCTAGTATCCTGATCTAGAAACCTGATCTAGTAACCCGATCTAGTAACCTAGTCTAGTAACCTGATCAAGAATCCTGATCTGGTAACCTAGTCAGTAGCCTGATCTAGTAGCCTGATCTAGTATCCTGATCTAGGATCCTGATCTAGTAACCTAGTCTAGTATCCTGATCTAGTAGCCTGACTAGTAACCTGATCCAGTAACCTAGTCTAGTAACCTGATCTATTGTCCTGATCTAGTGTCCTGATCTAGTGTCCTGATCTAGTATCCTGATCTAGTAACCTGATCTAGTAACCTGATCTAGTAACCTGATCTAGTAACCTGATCTAGTATCCTGATCTAGTATCCTGATCTAGTATCCTGATCTAGTAACCTGATCTAGTATCCTGATCTAGTAGCCTGATCTAGTAACCTGATCTAGTAACTTGATCTAGTAACCTGATCTAGTAGCCTGATCTAGTAACCTGATCTAGTAACCTGATCTAGTATCCTGATCTAGTAACCTGATCTAGTATCCTGATCTAGTAACCTGATCTAGTAACCTGATCTAGTAACCTGATCTAGTAACCTGATCTAGTACCCTGATCTAGCAACCTGATCTAGTAACCTGATCTAGTAGCCTGATCTAGCAGCCTGATCTAGTAACCTGATCTAGTAACCTGATCTAGTAGCCTGATCTAGTATCCTGATCGAGTAACCTAGTCTAGTAACCTGATCTAGTAGCCTGATCTAGTAGCCTGGTCTAGTATCCTGATCTAGTAACCTAGTCTAGTAACCTGATCTAGTAGCCTGATCTAGTATCCTGATCTTGTAACCTGATCTAGTAACCTGATCTAGTAACCTGATCTAGTATTCTGATCTAGTAACCTGATCTAGTAACCTGATCTAGTATCCTGATCTGGTAACCTGATCTAATAACCTGATCTAGTAACATGATCTAGTAACCTGATCGTGTAACCTGATCTAGTATCCTGATCTAGTAACCTGATCTAGTATCCAGATCTACTAACCTGATCTAGTTACCTGGTCTAGTATCCTGATCTAGTATCCTGACAAGTATCCCGATCTAGTAGCCTGATCTAGTATACTGCTCTAGTATCCTGATCTAGTAACCTGATCTAGTAACCTGATCTAGTAACCTGATCTAGAATCCTGATCTGGTAACCTAGTCAGTAGCCTGATCTAGTAGCCTGATCTAGTATCCTGATCTAGTATCCTGATCTAGTAACCTAGTCTAGTATCCTGATCTAGTAGCCTGACTAGTAACCCGATCTATTAACCTGATCTAGTATCCTGATCTAGTAACCTAGTCTAGTAACCTGATCTAGTAACCTGATGTAGTAACCTGATCTAGTATTCTGATTTAGTAACCTGGTCTAGTATCCTGATCTAGTAACCTAGTCTAGTAACCTGATCTAGTAGCCTGATCTAGTATCCTGATCTTGTAACCTGATCTAGTAGCCTGACTAGTAACCTGATCTAGTAACCTGATCTAGTAACCTAGTCTAGTAACCTGATCTAGTGTACTGATATAGTAACCTGATCTAGTAACCTGATCTAGTATCCTGATCTAGTAACCTGATCTAATAACCTGATCCAGTAACCTAGTCTAGTATCCTGATCTAGTATCCTGATCTAGTATCCTGATCTAGTAACCTGATCTAGTAGCCTGATCTAGTAACCTGATCTAGTATTCTGATCTAGTAACCTGATCTAATAACCTGATCCAGTAACCTAGTCTAGTATCCTGATCTAGTATCCTGATCTAGTAACCTGATCTAGTAGCCTGATCTAGTAACCTGATCTAGTATCCTGATCTAGTAACCTGATCCAGTAACCTGATCTAGTAGCCTAATCTATTAACCTAGCCTAGTATCCTGATCTAGTAACCTAGTCTAGTAACCTGATCTAGTGTACTGATATAGTAACCTGATCTAGTAACCTGATCTAGTATCCTGATCTAGTAACCTGATCTAATAACCTGATCCAGTAACCTAGTCTAGTATCCTGATCTAGTATCCTGATCTAGTATCCTGATCTAGTAACCTGATCTAGTAGCCTGATCTAGTAACCTGATCTAGTATTCTGATCTAGTAACCTGATCTAGTAACCTGATCTAGTAACCTGATCGTGTAACCTGATCTAGTATCCTGATCTAGTAACCTGATCTAGTATCCAGATCTACTAACCTGATCTAGTTACCTGGTCTAGTATCCTGATCTAGTATCCCGATCTAGTATCCCGATCTAGTAGCCTGATCTAGTATACTGCTCTAGTATCCTGATGTAGAATCCTGATCTGGTAACCTAGTCAGTAGCCTGATCTAGTAACCTGATCTAGTAACCTGATCTAGTATCCTGATCTAGTAACCTGATCTAATAACCTGATCCAGTAACCTAGTCTAGTATCCTGATCTAGTATCCTGATCTATTAACCTGATCTAGTAGCCTGATCTAGTAACCTGATCTAGTATCCTGATCTAGTAACCTGATCCAGTAACCTGATCTAGTAGCCTAATCTATTAACCTAGCCTAGTATCCTGATCTAGTAACCTAGTCAGGTAACCTGATCTAGTAACCTGATCTAGTAACCTGATCTAGTATCCTGATTTAGAAACCTGATCTAGTAACCTGGTCTAGTATCCTGATCTAGTAACCTACTCTAGTAACCTGATCTAGTAGCCTGATCTAGTATCCTGATCTTGTAACCTGATCTAGTATCCTGATCTTGTAACCTGATCTAGTATTCTGATCTAGTAACCTGATCTTGTAACCTGATCTAGTATCCTGATCTAGTAACCTGATCTAGTATCATGATCTACTAACCCGATCTAGTTACCTGGTCAAGTATCCTGATCTAGTAGCCTGATCTAGTAACCCGATCTAGTAACCTAGTCTAGTAACCTGATCTAGTGTCATGATCTAGTAACCTGATCTAGTAACCTGATCTAGAATCCTGATCTGGTAACCTAGTCAGTAGCCTGATCTAGTAGCCTGATCTAGTATCCTGATCTAGTATCCTGATCTAGTATCCTGATCTAGTACCCTGACTAGTAACCTGATCTAGTAACATGATCTAGTAACCTAGTCTAGTAACCTGATCTAGTGTCCTGATCTAGTATCCTGATCTAGTAACCTGATCTAGTAACCTAGTCTAGTATCCTGATCTAGTATCCTGATCTAGTAACCTGATCTAGTAACCTGATCTAGTAACCTGATCTAGTAGCCTGATCTAGTAACCTGATCTAGTAACCTGATCTAGTAACCTGATCTAGTAGCCTAATCTAGTAACCTAGCCTAGTATCCTGATCTAGTAACCCGATCTAGTATCCTGATCTAGTATCCTGATCTAGTAACCTAGTTTAGTAACCTGATCTAGTAACCTGATCGAGTAACCTGATCTAGTAACCTGGTCTAGTATCCTGATCTAGTAACCTGGTCTAGTATCCTGATCTAGTAACCTAGTCTAGTAACCTGATCTAGTAGCCTGATCTAGTATCCTGATCTTTTAACCTGATCTAGTATCCTGATCTAGTAACCTGATCTAGTATTCTGATCTAGTAACCTGATCTAGTAGCCTGATCTAGTAGCCTGATCTAGTATGCTGATCTAGTATCCTGATCTAGTAACCTGATCTAGTAACCTGGTCTAGTATCTTGATCTGGTAACCTGATCTAGTATCCTGATCTAGTAACCTGATCGTGTAACCTGATCTAGTATCCTGATCTAGTAACCTAGTCTAGTAACCTGATCTAGTAGCCTGATCTAGTATCCTGATCTTGTAACCTGATCTAGTATCCTGATCTAGTAACCTGATCTAGAATCCTGATCTGGTAACCTAGTCAGTAGCCTGATCTATTAGCCTGATCTAGTATCCTGATCTAGTATCCTGATCTAGTAACCTAGTCTAGTATCCTGATCTAGTAGCCTGACTAGTAACCCGATCTATTAACCTGATCTAGTATCCTGATCTAGTAACCTAGTCTAGTAACCTGATCTAGTAACCTGATCTAGTAACCTGATCTAGTATCCTGATTTAGTAACCTGGTCTAGTATCCTGATATAGTAACCTAGTCTAGTAACCTGATCTAGTATCCTGATCTAGTATCCTGATCTTGTAACCTGATCTAGTAGCCTGACTAGTAACCTGATCGAGTAACCTGATCTAGTGTACTGATATAGTAACCTGATCTAGTAACCTGATCTAGTATCCTGATCTAGTAACCTGATCTAATAACCTGATCCAGTAACCTAGTCTAGTATCCTGATCTAGTATCCTGATCTAGTATCCTGATCTAGTAACCTGATCTAGTAGCCTGATCTAGTAACCTGATCTAGTATCCTGATCTAGTAACCTGATCCAGTAACCTGATCTAGTAGCCTAATCTATTAACCTAGCCTAGTATCCTGATCTAGTAACCTAGTCAGGTAACCTGATCTAGTAACCTGATCTAGTAACCTGATCTAGTATCCTGATTTAGAAACCTGATCTAGTAACCTGGTCTAGTATCCTGATCTAGTAACCTAGTCTAGTAACCTGATCTAGTAGCCTGATCTAGTATCCTGATCTTGTAACCTGATCTAGTATCCTGATCTTGTAACCTGATCTAGTATTCTGATCTAGTAACCTGATCTAGTAACCTGATCTAGTATCCTGATCTAGTAACCTGATCTAATAACCTGATCTAGTAACCTGATCTAGTAACCTGGTCTAGTATCTTGATCTGGTAACCTGATCTAGTATCCTGATCTAGTAACCTGATCTAGTAACCTGATCTTGTAACCTGATCTAGTATCCTGATCTAGTAACCTGATCTAGTATCATGATCTACTAACCCGATCTAGTTACCTGGTCAAGTATCCTGATCTAGTAGCCTGATCTAGTAACCCGATCTAGTAACCTAGTCTAGTAACCTGATCTAGTAACCTAGTCTAGTATCCTGATCTAGTATCCTGATCTAGTAACCTGATCTAGTAACCTGATCTAGTAACCTGATCTAGTAGCCTGATCTAGTAACCTGATCTAGTAACCTGATCTAGTAACCTGATCTAGTAGCCTAATCTAGTAACCTAGCCTAGTATCCTGATCTAGTAACCCGATCTAGTATCCTGATCTAGTATCCTGATCTAGTAACCTAGTTTAGTAACCTGATCTAGTAACCTGATCGAGTAACCTGATCTAGTAACCTGGTCTAGTATCCTGATCTAGTAACCTGGTCTAGTATCCTGATCTAGTAACCTAGTCTAGTAACCTGATCTAGTAGCCTGATCTTGTAACCTGATCTAGTAACCTGATCTAGTAACCTGATCTAGTATTCTGATCTAGTAACCTGATCTAGTAGCCTGATCTAGTAGCCTGATCTAGTATGCTGATCTAGTATCCTGATCTAGTAACCTGATCTAGTAACCTGGTGTAGTATCTTGATCTGGTAACCTGATCTAGTATCCTGATCTAGTAACCTGATCGTGTAACCTGATCTAGTATCCTGATCTAGTAACCTAGTCTAGTAACCTGATCTAGTAGCCTGATCTAGTATCCTGATCTTGTAACCTGATCTAGTATCCTGATCTAGTAACCTGATCTAGAATCCTGATCTGGTAACCTAGTCAGTAGCCTGATCTAGTAGCCTGATCTAGTATCCTGATCTAGTATCCTGATCTAGTAACCTAGTCTAGTATCCTGATCTAGTAGCCTGACTAGTAACCCGATCTATTAACCTGATCTAGTATCCTGATCTAGTAACCTAGTCTAGTAACCTGATCTAGTAACCTGATCTAGTAACCTGATCTAGTATCCTGATTTAGTAACCTGGTCTAGTATCCTGATCTAGTAACCTAGTCTAGTAACCTGATCTAGTAGCCTGATCTAGTATCCTGATCTTGTAACCTGATCTAGTAGCCTGACTAGTAACCTGATCTAGTAACCTGATCTAGTGTACTGATATAGTAACCTGATCTAGTAACCTGATCTAGTATCCTGATCTAGTAACCTGATCTAATAACCTGATCCAGTAACCTAGTCTAGTATCCTGATCTAGTATCCTGATCTAGTATCCTGATCTAGTAACCTGATCTAGTAGCCTGATCTAGTAACCTGATCTAGTATCCTGATCTAGTAACCTGATCCAGTAACCTGATCTAGTAGCCTAATCTATTAACCTAGCCTAGTATCCTGATCTAGTAACCTAGTCAGGTAACCTGATCTAGTAGCCTGATCTAGTATCCTGATCTTGTAACCTGATCTAGTATCCTGATCTTGTAACCTGATCTAGTATTCTGATCTAGTATTCTGATCTAGTAACCTGATCTAGTATCCTGATCTAGTAACCTGATCTAATAACCTGATCTAGTAACCTGATCTAGTAACCTGGTCTAGTATCTTGATCTGGTAACCTGATCTAGTATCCTGATCTAGTAACCTGATCTAGTAACCTGATCTTGTAACCTGATCTAGTATCCTGATCTAGTAACCTGATCTAGTATCATGATATACTAACCCGATCTAGTTACCTGGTCAAGTATCCTGATCTAGTAGCCTGATCTAGTAACCCGATCTAGTAACCTAGTCTAGTAACCTGATCTAGTGTCATGATCTAGTAACCTGATCTAGTAACCTGATCTAGAATCCTGATCTGGTAACCTAGTCAGTAGCCTGATCTAGTAGCCTGATCTAGTAGCCTGATCTAGTATCCTGATCTAGTAACCTGATCTAGTAACCTAGTCTAGTATCCTGATCTAGTATCCTGATCTAGTAACCTGATCTAGTAACCTGATCTAGTAACCTGATCTAGTAGCCTGATCTAGTAACCTGATCTAGTAACCTGATCTAGTAACCTGATCTAGTAGCCTAATCTAGTAACCTAGCCTAGTATCCTGATCTAGTAACCCGATCTAGTATCCTGATCTAGTATCCTGATCTAGTAACCTAGTTTAGTAACCTGATCTAGTAACCTGATCGAGTAACCTGATCTAGTAACCTGGTCTAGTATCCTGATCTAGTAACCTGGTCTAGTATCCTGATCTAGTAACCTAGTCTAGTAACCTGATCTAGTAGCCTGATCTAGTATCCTGATCTTGTAACCTGATCTAGTATCCTGATCTAGTAACCTGATCTAGTATTCTGATCTAGTAACCTGATCTAGTAACCTGATCTAGTATCCTGATCTAGTAACCTGATCTAATAACCTGATCTAGTAACCTGATCTAGTAACCTGGTCTAGTATCTTGATCTTGTAACCTGATCTAGTATTCTGATCTAGTAACCTGATCTTGTAACCTGATCTAGTATCCTGATCTAGTAACCTGATCTAGTATCATGATCTACTAACCCGATCTAGTTACCTGGTCAAGTATCCTGATCTAGTAGCCTGATCTAGTAACCCGATCTAGTAACCTAGTCTAGTAACCTGATCTAGTGTCATGATCTAGTAACCTGATCTAGTAACCTGATCTAGAATCCTGATCTGGTAACCTAGTCAGTAGCCTGATCTAGTAGCCTGATCTAGTATCCTGATCTAGTATCCTGATCTAGTATCCTGATCTAGTACCCTGACTAGTAACCTGATCTAGTAACATGATCTAGTAACCTAGTCTAGTAACCTGATCTAGTGTCCTGATCTAGTATCCTGATCTAGTAACCTGATCTAGTAACCTAGTCTAGTATCCTGATCTAGTATCCTGATCTAGTAACCTGATCTAGTAACCTGATCTAGTAACCTGATCTAGTAGCCTGATCTAGTAACCTGATCTAGTAACCTGATCTAGTAACCTGATCTAGTAGCCTAATCTAGTAACCTAGCCTAGTATCCTGATCTAGTAACCCGATCTAGTATCCTGATCTAGTATCCTGATCTAGTAACCTAGTTTAGTAACCTGATCTAGTAACCTGATCGAGTAACCTGATCTAGTAACCTGGTCTAGTATCCTGATCTAGTAACCTGGTCTAGTATCCTGATCTAGTAACCTAGTCTAGTAACCTGATCTAGTAGCCTGATCTAGTATCCTGATCTTGTAACCTGATCTAGTATCCTGATCTAGTAATCAGATCTAGTATTCTGATCTAGTAACCTGATCTAGTAGCCTGATCTAGTAGCCTGATCTAGTATGCTGATCTAGTATCTTGATCTAGTAACCTGATCTAGTAACCTGGTGTAGTATCTTGATCTGGTAACCTGATCTAGTATCCTGATCTAGTAACCTGATCGTGTAACCTGATCTAGTATCCTGATCTAGTAACCTAGTCTAGTAACCTGATCTAGTAGCCTGATCTAGTATCCTGATCTTGTAACCTGATCTAGTATCCTGATCTAGTAACCTGATCTAGAATCCTGATCTGGTAACCTAGTCAGTAGCCTGATCTAGTAGCCTGATCTAGTATCCTGATCTAGTATCCTGATCTAGTAACCTAGTCTAGTATCCTGATCTAGTAGCCTGACTAGTAACCCGATCTATTAACCTGATCTAGTATCCTGATCTAGTAACCTAGTCTAGTAACCTGATCTAGTAACTTGATCTAGTAACCTGATCTAGTATCCTGATTTAGTAACCTGGTCTAGTATCCTGATCTAGTAACCTAGTCTAGTAACCTGATCTAGTAGCCTGATCTAGTATCCTGATCTTGTAACCTGATCTAGTAGCCTGACTAGTAACCTGATCTAGTAACCTGATCTAGTGTACTGATATAGTAACCTGATCTAGTAACCTGATCTAGTATCCTGATCTAGTAACCTGATCTAATAACCTGATCCAGTAACCTAGTCTAGTATCCTGATCTAGTATCCTGATCTAGTATCCTGATCTAGTAACCTGATCTAGTAGCCTGATCTAGTAACCTGATCTAGTATCCTGATCTAGTAACCTGATCCAGTAACCTGATCTAGTAGCCTAATCTATTAACCTAGCCTAGTATCCTGATCTAGTAACCTAGTCAGGTAACCTGATCTAGTAACCTGATCTAGTAACCTGATCTAGTATCCTGATTTAGAAACCTGATCTAGTAACCTGGTCTAGTATCCTGATCTAGTAACCTAGTCTAGTAACCTGATCTAGTAGCCTGATCTAGTATCCTGATCTTGTAACCTGATCTAGTATCCTGATCTTGTAACCTGATCTAGTATTCTGATCTAGTATTCTGATCTAGTAACCTGATCTAGTATCCTGATCTAGTAACCTGATCTAATAACCTGATCTAGTAACCTGATCTAGTAACCTGGTCTAGTATCTTGATCTGGTAACCTGATCTAGTATCCTGATCTAGTAACCTGATCTAGTAACCTGATCTTGTAACCTGATCTAGTATCCTGATCTAGTAACCTGATCTAGTATCATGATATACTAACCCGATCTAGTTACCTGTTCAAGTATCCTGATCTAGTAGCCTGATCTAGTAACCCGATCTAGTAACCTAGTCTAGTAACCTGATCTAGTGTCATGATCTAGTAACCTGATCTAGTAACCTGATCTAGAATCCTGATCTGGTAACCTAGTCAGTAGCCTGATCTAGTAGCCTGATCTAGTAGCCTGATCTAGTATCCTGATCTAGTATCCTGATCTAGTATCCTGATCTAGTACCCTGACTAGTAACCTGATCTAGTAACCTAGTCTAGTAACCTGATCTAGTGTCCTGATCTAGTATCCTGATCTAGTAACCTGATCTAGTAACCTAGTCTAGTATCCTGATCTAGTATCCTGATCTAGTAACCTGATCTAGTAACCTGATCTAGTAGCCTGATCTAGTAACCTGATCTAGTAACCTGATCTAGTAACCTGATCTAGTAGCCTAATCTAGTAACCTAGCCTAGTATCCTGATCTAGTAACCCGATCTAGTATCCTGATTTAGTATCCTGATCTAGTAACCTAGTTTAGTAACCTGATCTAGTAACCTGATCGAGTAACCTGATCTAGTAACCTGGTCTAGTATCCTGATCTAGTAACCTGGTCTAGTATCCTGATCTAGTAACCTAGTCTAGTAACCTGATCTAGTAGCCTGATCTAGTATCCTGATCTTGTAACCTGATCTAGTATCCTGATCTAGTAACCTGATCTAGTATTCTGATCTAGTAACCTGATCTAGTAACCTGATCTAGTATCCTGATCTAGTAACCTGATCTAATAACCTGATCTAGTAACCTGATCTAGTAACCTGGTCTAGTATCTTGATCTGGTAACCTGATCTAGTATCCTGATCTAGTAACCTGATCTAGTAACCTGATCGTGTAACCTGATCTAGTATCCTGATCTAGTAACCTGATCTAGTATCCAGATCTACTAACCCGATCTAGTTACCTGGTCTAGTAATCTGATCTAGTGTCATGATCTAGTAACCTGATCTAGTAACCTGATCTAGAATCCTGATCTGGTAACCTTGTCAGTAGCCTGATCTAGTAGCCTGATCTAGTATCCTGATCTAGTATCCTGATCTAGTAACCTAGTCTAGTATCCTGATCTAGTAGCCTGACTAGTAAACTGATCTAGTAACCTGATCTAGTAACCTAGTCTAGTAACCTGATCTAGTGTCCTGATCTAGTAACCTGATCTAGTATCCTGATCTAGTAACCTGATCTAGTATCCTGATCGAGTAACCTGATCTAGTAACCTGATCTAGTAACCTGATCTAGTAACCTGATCTAGTACCCTGATCTAGTAGCCTGATCTAGTAACCTAGCCTAGACTCCTGATCTAGTAACCCGATCTAGTAACCTGATCTAGTATCCTGATCTAGTAACCTAGTCTAGTATCCTGATCTAGTAGCCTGACTAGTAACCCGATCTATTAACCTGATCTAGTATCCTGATCTATTAACCTAGTCTAGTAACCTGATCTAGTAACCTGATCTAGTAACCTGATCTAGTATCCTGATTTAGTAACCTGGTCTAGTATCCTGATCTAGTAACCTAGTCTAGTAACCTGATCTAGTAGCCTGATCTAGTATCCTGATCTTGTAACCTGATCTAGTAGCCTGACTAGTAACCTGATCTAGTAACCTGATCTAGTGTACTGATATAGTAACCTGATCTAGTAACCTGATCTAGTATCCTGATCTAGTAACCTGATCTAATAACCTGATCCAGTAACCTAGTCTAGTATCCTGATCTAGTATCCTGATCTAGTATCCTGATCTAGTAACCTGATCTAGTAGCCTGATCTAGTAACCTGATCTAGTATCCTGATCTAGTAACCTGATCCAGTAACCTGATCTAGTAGCCTAGTCAGGTAACCTGATCTAGTAACCTGATCTAGTAACCTGATCTAGTATCCTGATTTAGAAACCTGATCTAGTAACCTGGTCTAGTATCCTGATCTAGTAACCTAGTCTAGTATCCTGATCTTGTAACCTGATCTAGTATCCTGATCTTGTAACCTGATCTAGTATTCTGATCTAGTAACCTGATCTAGTAACCTGATCTAGTATCCTGATCTAGTAACCTGATCTAATAACCTGATCTAGTAACCTGATCTAGTAACCTGGTCTAGTATCTTGATCTGGTATCCTGATCTAGTATCCTGATCTAGTAACCTGATCTAGTAACCTGATCTTGTAACCTGATCTAGTATCCTGATCTAGTAACCTGATCTAGTATCATGATCTACTAACCCGATCTAGTTACCTGGTCAAGTATCCTGATCTAGTAGCCTGATCTAGTAACCCGATCTAGTAACCTAGTCTAGTAACCTGATCTAGTGTCATGATCTAGTAACCTGATCTAGTAACCTGATCTAGAATCCTGATCTGGTAACCTAGTCAGTAGCCTGATCTAGTAGCCTGATCTAGTAGCCTGATCTAGTATCCTGATCTAGTATCCTGATCTAGTATCCTGATCTAGTACCCTGACTAGTAACCTGATCTAGTAACCTAGTCTAGTAACCTGATCTAGTGTCCTGATCTAGTATCCTGATCTAGTAACCTGATCTAGTAACCTAGTCTAGTATCCTGATCTAGTATCCTGATCTAGTAACCTGATCTAGTAACCTGATCTAGTAACCTGATCTAGTAACCTGATCTAGTAGCCTGATCTAGTAACCTGATCTAGTAACCTGATCTAGTAACCTGATCTAGTAGCCTAATCTAGTAACCTAGCCTAGTATCCTGATCTAGTAACCCGATCTAGTATCCTGATCTAGTATCCTGATCTAGTAACCTAGTTTAGTAACCTGATCTAGTAACCTGATCGAGTAACCTGATCTAGTAACCTGGTCTAGTATCCTGATCTAGTAACCTGGTCTAGTATCCTGATCTAGTAACCTAGTCTAGTAACCTGATCTAGTAGCCTGATCTAGTATCCTGATCTTGTAACCTGATCTAGTATCCTGATCTAGTAACCTGATCTAGTATTCTGATCTAGTAACCTGATCTAGTAACCTGATCTAGTATCCTGATCTAGTAACCTGATCTAATAACCTGATCTAGTAACCTGATCTAGTAACCTGGTCTAGTATCTTGATCTGGTAACCTGATCTAGTATCCTGATCTAGTAACCTGATCTAGTAACCTGATCGTGTAACCTGATCTAGTATCCTGATCTAGTAACCTGATCTAGTATCCAGATCTACTAACCCGATCTAGTTACCTGGTCTAGTAATCTGATCTAGTGTCATGATCTAGTAACCTGATCTAGTAACCTGATCTAGAATCCTGATCTGGTAACCTTGTCAGTAGCCTGATCTAGTAGCCTGATCTAGTATCCTGATCTAGTATCCTGATCTAGTAACCTAGTCTAGTATCCTGATCTAGTAGCCTGACTAGTAAACTGATCTAGTAACCTGATCTAGTAACCTAGTCTAGTAACCTGATCTAGTGTCCTGATCTAGTAACCTGATCTAGTATCCTGATCTAGTAACCTGATCTAGTATCCTGATCTAGTAACCTGATCTAGTAACCTGATCTAGTAACCTGATCTAGTAACCTGATCTAGTACCCTGATCTAGTAGCCTGATCTAGTAACCTAGCCTAGACTCCTGATCTAGTAACCCGATCTAGTAACCTGATCTAGTATCCTGATCTAGTAACCTAGTCTAGTAAACTGATCTAGTAACCTGATCTAGTAACCTGATCTAGTATCCTGATTTAGTAACCTGGTCTAGTATCCTGATCTAGTAACCTAGTCTAGTAACCTGATCTAGTAGCCTGATCTAGTATCCTGATCTTGTAACCTGATCTAGTAGCCTGACTAGTAACCTGATCTAGTAACCTGATATAGTAACCTAGTCTAGTAACCTGATCTAGTGTCCTGATATAGTAACCTGATCTAGTAACCTGATCTAGTATCCTGATTTAGAAACCTGATCTAGTAACCTGGTCTAGTATCCTGATCTAGTAACCTAGTCTAGTAACCTGATCTAGTAGCCTGATCTAGTATCCTGATCTTGTAACCTGATCTAGTATCCTGATCTTGTAACCTGATCTAGTATTCTGATCTAGTAACCTGATCTAGTAACCTGATCTAGTATCCTGATCTAGTAACCTGATCTAATAACCTGATCTAGTAACCTGATCTAGTAACCTGGTCTAGTATCTTGATCTGGTAACCTGATCTAGTATCCTGATCTAGTAACCTGATCTAGTAACCTGATCTTGTAACCTGATCTAGTATCCTGATCTAGTAACCTGATCTAGTATCATGATCTACTAACCCGATCTAGTTACCTGGTCAAGTATCCTGATCTAGTAGCCTGATCTAGTAACCCGATCTAGTAACCTAGTCTAGTAACCTGATCTAGTGTCATGATCTAGTAACCTGATCTAGTAACCTGATCTAGAATCCTGATCTGGTAACCTAGTCAGTAGCCTGATCTAGTAGCCTGATCTTGTAACCTGATCTAGTATCCTGATCTAGTAACCTGATCTAGTATTCTGATCTAGTAACCTGATCTAGTAACCTGATCTAGTATCCTGATCTAGTAACCTGATCTAATAACCTGATCTAGTAACCTGATCTAGTAACCTGGTCTAGTATCTTGATCTGGTAACCTGATCTAGTATCCTGATCTAGTAACCTGATCTAGTAACCTGATCGTGTAACCTGATCTAGTATCCTGATCTAGTAACCTGATCTAGTATCCAGATCTACTAACCCGATCTAGTTACCTGGTCTAGTAATCTGATCTAGTGTCATGATCTAGTAACCTGATCTAGTAACCTGATCTAGAATCCTGATCTGGTAACCTTGTCAGTAGCCTGATCTAGTAGCCTGATCTAGTATCCTGATCTAGTATCCTGATCTAGTAACCTAGTCTAGTATCCTGATCTAGTAGCCTGACTAGTAAACTGATCTAGTAACCTGATCTAGTAACCTAGTCTAGTAACCTGATCTAGTGTCCTGATCTAGTAACCTGATCTAGTATCCTGATCTAGTAACCTGATCTAGTATCCTGATCTAGTAACCTGATCTAGTAACCTGATCTAGTAACCTGATCTAGTAACCTGATCTAGTACCCTGATCTAGTAGCCTGATCTAGTAACCTAGCCTAGACTCCTGATCTAGTAACCCGATCTAGTAACCTGATCTAGTATCCTGATCTAGTAACCTAGTCTAGTAAACTGATCTAGTAACCTGATCTAGTAACCTGATCTAGTATCCTGATTTAGTAACCTGGTCTAGTATCCTGATCTAGTAACCTAGTCTAGTAACCTGATCTAGTAGCCTGATCTAGTATCCTGATCTTGTAACCTGATCTAGTAGCCTGACTAGTAACCTGATCTAGTAACCTGATATAGTAACCTAGTCTAGTAACCTGATCTAGTGTCCTGATATAGTAACCTGATCTAGTATCCTGATTTAGAAACCTGATCTAGTAACCTGGTCTAGTATCCTGATCTAGTAACCTAGTCTAGTAACCTGATCTAGTAGCCTGATCTAGTATCCTGATCTTGTAACCTGATCTAGTATCCTGATCTTGTAACCTGATCTAGTATTCTGATCTAGTAACCTGATCTAGTAACCTGATCTAGTATCCTGATCTAGTAACCTGATCTAATAACCTGATCTAGTAACCTGATCTAGTAACCTGGTCTAGTATCTTGATCTGGTAACCTGATCTAGTATCCTGATCTAGTAACCTGATCTAGTAACCTGATCTTGTAACCTGATCTAGTATCCTGATCTAGTAACCTGATCTAGTATCATGATCTACTAACCCGATCTAGTTACCTGGTCAAGTATCCTGATCTAGTAGCCTGATCTAGTAACCCGATCTAGTAACCTAGTCTAGTAACCTGATCTAGTGTCATGATCTAGTAACCTGATCTAGTAACCTGATCTAGAATCCTGATCTGGTAACCTAGTCAGTAGCCTGATCTAGTAGCCTGATCTAGTATCCTGATCTAGTATCCTGATCTAGTATCCTGATCTAGTACCCTGACTAGTAACCTGATCTAGTAACATGATCTAGTAACCTAGTCTAGTAACCTGATCTAGTGTCCTGATCTAGTATCCTGATCTAGTAACCTGATCTAGTAACCTAGTCTAGTATCCTGATCTAGTATCCTGATCTAGTAACCTGATCTAGTAACCTGATCTAGTAACCTGATCTAGTAGCCTGATCTAGTAACCTGATCTAGTAACCTGATCTAGTAACCTGATCTAGTAGCCTAATCTAGTAACCTAGCCTAGTATCCTGATCTAGTAACCCGATCTAGTATCCTGATCTAGTATCCTGATCTAGTAACCTAGTTTAGTAACCTGATCTAGTAACCTGATCGAGTAACCTGATCTAGTAACCTCGTCTAGTATCCTGATCTAGTAACCTGGTCTAGTATCCTGATCTAGTAACCTAGTCTAGTAACCTGATCTAGTAGCCTGATCTAGTATCCTGATCTTGTAACCTGATCTAGTATCCTGATCTAGTAACCTGATCTAGTATTCTGATCTAGTAACCTGATCTAGTAACCTGATCTAGTATCCTGATCTAGTAACCTGATCTAGTAACCTGATCTTGTAACCTGATCTAGTATCCTGATCTAGTAACCTGATCTAGTATCATGATCTACTAACCCGATCTAGTTACCTGGTCAAGTATCCTGATCTAGTAGCCTGATCTAGTAACCCGATCTAGTAACCTAGTCTAGTAACCTGATCTAGTGTCATGATCTAGTAACCTGATCTAGTAACCTGATCTAGAATCCTGATCTGGTAACCTAGTCAGTAGCCTGATCTAGTAGCCTGATCTTGTAACCTGATCTAGTATCCTGATCTAGTAACCTGATCTAGTATTCTGATCTAGTAACCTGATCTAGTAACCTGATCTAGTATCCTGATCTAGTAACCTGATCTAATAACCTGATCTAGTAACCTGATCTAGTAACCTGGTCTAGTATCTTGATCTGGTAACCTGATCTAGTATCCTGATCTAGTAACCTGATCTAGTAACCTGATCGTGTAACCTGATCTAGTATCCTGATCTAGTAACCTGATCTAGTATCCAGATCTACTAACCCGATCTAGTTACCTGGTCTAGTAATCTGATCTAGTGTCATGATCTAGTAACCTGATCTAGTAACCTGATCTAGAATCCTGATCTGGTAACCTTGTCAGTAGCCTGATCTAGTAGCCTGATCTAGTATCCTGATCTAGTATCCTGATCTAGTAACCTAGTCTAGTATCCTGATCTAGTAGCCTGACTAGTAAACTGATCTAGTAACCTGATCTAGTAACCTAGTCTAGTAACCTGATCTAGTGTCCTGATCTAGTAACCTGATCTAGTATCCTGATCTAGTAACCTGATCTAGTATCCTGATCTAGTAACCTGATCTAGTAACCTGATCTAGTAACCTGATCTAGTAACCTGATCTAGTACCCTGATCTAGTAGCCTGATCTAGTAACCTAGCCTAGACTCCTGATCTAGTAACCCGATCTAGTAACCTGATCTAGTATCCTGATCTAGTAACCTAGTCTAGTAAACTGATCTAGTAACCTGATCTAGTAACCTGATCTAGTATCCTGATTTAGTAACCTGGTCTAGTATCCTGATCTAGTAACCTAGTCTAGTAACCTGATCTAGTAGCCTGATCTAGTATCCTGATCTTGTAACCTGATCTAGTAGCCTGACTAGTAACCTGATCTAGTAACCTGATATAGTAACCTAGTCTAGTAACCTGATCTAGTGTCCTGATATAGTAACCTGATCTAGTATCCTGATTTAGAAACCTGATCTAGTAACCTGGTCTAGTATCCTGATCTAGTAACCTAGTCTAGTAACCTGATCTAGTAGCCTGATCTAGTATCCTGATCTTGTAACCTGATCTAGTATCCTGATCTTGTAACCTGATCTAGTATTCTGATCTAGTAACCTGATCTAGTAACCTGATCTAGTATCCTGATCTAGTAACCTGATCTAATAACCTGATCTAGTAACCTGATCTAGTAACCTGGTCTAGTATCTTGATCTGGTAACCTGATCTAGTATCCTGATCTAGTAACCTGATCTAGTAACCTGATCTTGTAACCTGATCTAGTATCCTGATCTAGTAACCTGATCTAGTATCATGATCTACTAACCCGATCTAGTTACCTGGTCAAGTATCCTGATCTAGTAGCCTGATCTAGTAACCCGATCTAGTAACCTAGTCTAGTAACCTGATCTAGTGTCATGATCTAGTAACCTGATCTAGTAACCTGATCTAGAATCCTGATCTGGTAACCTAGTCAGTAGCCTGATCTAGTAGCCTGATCTAGTATCCTGATCTAGTATCCTGATCTAGTATCCTGATCTAGTACCCTGACTAGTAACCTGATCTAGTAACATGATCTAGTAACCTAGTCTAGTAACCTGATCTAGTGTCCTGATCTAGTATCCTGATCTAGTAACCTGATCTAGTAACCTAGTCTAGTATCCTGATCTAGTATCCTGATCTAGTAACCTGATCTAGTAACCTGATCTAGTAACCTGATCTAGTAGCCTGATCTAGTAACCTGATCTAGTAACCTGATCTAGTAACCTGATCTAGTAGCCTAATCTAGTAACCTAGCCTAGTATCCTGATCTAGTAACCCGATCTAGTATCCTGATCTAGTATCCTGATCTAGTAACCTAGTTTAGTAACCTGATCTAGTAACCTGATCGAGTAACCTGATCTAGTAACCTCGTCTAGTATCCTGATCTAGTAACCTGGTCTAGTATCCTGATCTAGTAACCTAGTCTAGTAACCTGATCTAGTAGCCTGATCTAGTATCCTGATCTTGTAACCTGATCTAGTATCCTGATCTAGTAACCTGATCTAGTATTCTGATCTAGTAACCTGATCTAGTAACCTGATCTAGTATCCTGATCTAGTAACCTGATCTAATAACCTGATCTAGTAACCTGGTCTAGTATCTTGATCTGGTAACCTGATCTAGTATCCTGATCTAGTAACCTGATCTAGTAACCTGATCGTGTAACCTGATCTAGTATCCTGATCTAGTAACCTGATCTAGTATCCAGATCTACTAACCCGATCTAGTTACCTGGTCTAGTATCCTGATCTACTAGCCTGATCTAGTATACTGCTCTAGTATCCTGATCTAGTAACCTGATCTAGTAACCTGATCTAGTAACCCGATCTAGTAACCTAGTCTAGTAATCTGATCTAGTGTCATGATCTAGTAACCTGATCTAGTAACCTGATCTAGAATCCTGATCTGGTAACCTAGTCAGTAGCCTGATCTTGGTGCCTGATCTAGTATCCTGATCTAGTATCCTGATCTAGTAACCTAGTCTAGTATCCTGATCTAGTAGCCTGACTAGTAACCTGATCTAGTAACCTGATCTAGTAACCTAGTCTAGTAACCTGATCTAGTGTCCTGATCTAGTATCCTGATCTAGTAACCTGATCTAGTAACCTGATCTAGTATCCTGATCTAGTAACCTGATCTAGTAACCTGATCTAGTAACCTAGTCTAGTGTGCTGATCTAGTATCCTGATCTAGTAGCCTGATCTAGTATACTGCTCTAGTATCCTGATCTAGTAACCTGATCTAGTAACCTGATCTAGTAACCTGATCTAGTAACCTGATCTAGTACCCTGATCTAGTAGCCTGATCTAGTAACCTAGCCTAGACTCCTGATCTAGTAACCCGATCTAGTAACCTGATCTAGTATCCTGATCTAGTAACCTAGTCTAGTAACCTGATCTAGTAACCTGATCTAGTAACCTGATCTAGTATCCTGATTTAGTAACCTGGTCTAGTATCCTGATCTAGTAACCTAGTCTAGTAACCTGATCTAGTAGCCTGATCTAGTATCCTGATCTTGTAACCTGATCTAGTAGCCTGACTAGTAACCTGATCTAGTGACCTGATCTAGTAACCTAGTCTAGTAACCTGATCTAGTGTCCTGATATAGTAACCTGATCTAGTAACCTGATCTAGTAACCTGATCTAGTATCCTGATCTAGTAACCTAGTCTAGTAACCTGATCTAGTATCCTGATCTAGTAACCTGATCTAGTATCCTGATCTACTAACGCGATCTAGTAACCTGGTCTAGTAACCTGATCTAGTAGCTTGACAAGTATCCTGATCTAGTAGCCTGATCTAGTATCCTGCTCTAGTATCCTGATCTAGTATTCTGATCTAGTAACCTGATCTAGTATCCTGATCTCGTAACCTGATCTAGTAACCTGATCTAGTATCCTGATCTATTAACCTGATCTAGTATCCTGATCTAGGAACCCAATTTAGTAACCTGGTCTAGTATCCTGATCTAGTAACCTGATCTAGTATTCTGATCTAATAACCTAGTCTAGTATCCTGATCTAGTAACCCGATCTAGTAAACCGGTCTAGTATCCTGATCTAGTAACCTGATCTAGTAACCCGATCTAGTAACCTGATCTAGTAACCTGATCTAGTAACCTGATCTAGTATCATGATCTAGTAACCTGATCTAATAACCTGATCGAGTAACCTGATCTAGTAACCTGATCTAGTAACCTGGTCTAGTATCTTGATCTGGTAACCTGATCTAGTATCCTGATCTAGTAACCTGATCTAGTAACCTGATCTAGTATCCTGATCTAGTAACCTAGTCTAGTAACCTGATCTAGTATCCTGATCTAGTAACCTGATCTAGTATCCTGATCTACTAACGCATTCTAGTAACCTGGTCTAGTATCCTGATCTAGTAGCCTGACAAGTATCCTGATCTAGTAGCCTGATCTAGTATCCTGCTCTAGTATCCTGATCTAGTGTCCTGATCTAGTAACCTGATCTAGTATCCTGATCTAGTAACCCGATGTAGTAACCTGGTCTAGTATCCTGATCTAGTAACCTGATCTAGTATCCTGATCTAATAACCTAGTCTAGTATCCTGATCTAGTAACCTGATCTAGTAGCCTGATCTAGTAACCTGATCTAGTAACCTGATCTAGTAACCTGATCTAGTAGCCTAATCTAGTAACCTAGCCTAGTATCCTGATCTAGTAACCCGATCTAGTATCCTGATCTAGTATCCTGATCTAGTAACCTAGTTTAGTAACCTGATCTAGTAACCTGATCGAGTAACCTGATCTAGTAACCTGGTCTAGTATCCTGATCTAGTAACCTGGTCTAGTATCCTGATCTAGTAGCCTGACAAGTATCCTGATCTAGTAGCCTGATCTAGTATCCTGCTCTAGTATCCTGATCTAGTATCCTGATCTAGTAACCTGATCTAGTATCCTGATCTAGTAACCCGATGTAGTAACCTGGTCTAGTATCCTGATCTAGTAACCTGATCTAGTATCCTGATCTAATAACCTAGTCTAGTATCCTGATCTAGTAACCTGATCTAGTAGCCTGATCTAGTAACCTGATCTAGTAACCTGATCTAGTAACCTGATCTAGTAGCCTAATCTAGTAACCTAGCCTAGTATCCTGATCTAGTAACCCGATCTAGTATCCTGATCTAGTATCCTGATCTAGTAACCTAGTTTAGTAACCTGATCTAGTAACCTGATCGAGTAACCTGATCTAGTAACCTGGTCTAGTATCCTGATCTAGTAACCTGGTCTAGTATCCTGATCTAGTAACCTAGTCTAGTAACCTGATCTAGTAGCCTGATCTAGTATCCTGATCTTGTAACCTGATCTAGTATCCTGATCTAGTAACCTGATCTAGTATCCTGATCTAGTAACCTGATCTAATAACCTGATCTAGTAACCTGGTCTAGTATCTTGATCTGGTAACCTGATCTAGTATCCTGATCTAGTAACCTGATCTAGTAACCTGATCGTGTAACCTGATCTAGTGTCCTGATCTAGTAACCTGATCTAGTATCCAGATCTACTAACCCGATCTAGTTACCTGGTCTAGTATCCTGATCTAGTAGCCTGATCTAGTATACTGCTCTAGTATCCTGATCTAGTAACCTGATTTAGTAACCTGATCTAGTAACCCGATCTAGTAACCTAGTCTAGTAATCTGATCTAGTGTCATGATCTAGTAACCTGATCTAGTAACCTGATCTAGAATCCTGATCTGGTAACCTAGTCAGTAGCCTGATCTTGGTGCCTGATCTAGTATCCTGATCTAGTATCCTGATCTAGTAACCTAGTCTAGTATCCTGATCTAGTAGCCTGACTAGTAACCTGATCTAGTAACCTGATCTAGTAACCTAGTCTAGTAACCTGATCTAGTGTCCTGATCTAGTATCCTGATCTAGTAACCTGATCTAGTAACGTGATCTAGTATCCTGATCTAGTAACCTGATCTAGTAACCTGATCTAGTAACCTAGTCTAGTATGCTGATCTAGTATCCTGATCTAGTAGCCTGATCTAGTATACTGCTCTAGTATCCTGATCTAGTAACCTGATCTAGTAACCTGATCTAGTAACCTGATCTAGTAACCTGATCTAGTACCCTGATCTAGTAGCCTGATCTAGTAACCTAGCCTAGACTCCTGATCTAGTAACCCGATCTAGTAACCTGATCTAGTATCCTGATCTAGTAACCTAGTCTAGTAACCTGATCTAGTAACCTGATCTAGTAACCTGATCTAGTATCCTGATTTAGTAACCTGGTCTAGTATCCTGATCTAGTAACCTAGTCTAGTAACCTGATCTAGTAGCCTGATCTAGTATCCTGATCTTGTAACCTGATCTAGTAGCCTGACTAGTAACCCGATCTAGTGACCTGATCTAGTAACCTAGTCTAGTAACCTGATCTAGTATCCTGATCTAGTAACCTGATCTAGTATCCTGATCTACTAACGCGATCTAGTAACCTGGTCTAGTAACCTGATCTAGTAGCTTGACAAGTATCCTGATCTAGTAGCCTGATTTAGTATCCTGCTCTAGTATCCTGATCTAGTATTCTGATCTAGTAACCTGATCTAGTATCCTGATCTCGTAACCTGATCTAGTAACCTGATCTAGTATCCTGATCTATTAACCTGATCTAGTATCCTGATCTAGGAACCCAATTTAGTAACCTGGTCTAGTATCCTGATCTAGTAACCTGATCTAGTATTCTGATCTAATAACCTAGTCTAGTATCCTGATCTAGTAACCCGATCTAGTAAACCGGTCTAGTATCCTGATCTAGTAACCTGATCTAGTAACCCGATCTAGTAACCTGATCTAGTAACCTGATCTAGTAACCTGATCTAGTATCATGATCTAGTAACCTGATCTAATAACCTGATCGAGTAACCTGATCTAGTAACCTGATCTAGTAACCTGGTCTAGTATCTTGATCTGGTAACCTGATCTAGTATCCTGATCTAGTAACCTGATCTAGTAACCTGATCTAGTATCCTGATCTAGTAACCTAGTCTAGTAACCTGATCTAGTATCCTGATCTAGTAACCTGGTCTAGTATCCTGATCTAGTAGCCTGACAAGTATCCTGATCTAGTAGCCTGATCTAGTATCCTGCTCTAGTATCCTGATCTAGTATCCTGATCTAGTAACCTGATCTAGTATCCTGATCTAGTAACCCGATGTAGTAACCTGGTCTAGTATCCTGATCTAGTAACCTGATCTAGTATCCTGATCTAATAACCTAGTCTAGTATCATGATCTAGTAACCTGACCTAGTAACCTAGTCTAGTAACCTGATCTAGTATCCTGATCTAATAACCTAGTCTAGTATCCTGATCTAGTATCCTGATCTAGTAACCTGATCTAGTAACCAGATCTAGTATCCTGATCTAGTATCCTGATCTAGTATCCTGATCTAGTAACCCGATCTAGTAACCCGGTCTAGTATCCTGATCTAGTAACCTGATCTAGTAACCTGATCTAGTAACCTGATCTAGTAACCTGATCTATTAACCTGATCTAATAACCTGATCGAGTAACCTGATCTAGTAACCTGATCTAGTAACCTGGTCTAGTATCTTGATTTGGTAACCTGATCTAGTATCCTGATCTAGTAACCTGATTTAGTAACCTGATCTAGTAACCTGATCTAGTATCCTGATCTAGTCAACTAGTCTAGTAACCTGATCTAGTATCCTGATCTAGTAACCTGATCTAGTATCCTGATCTACTAACGCGATCTAGTAACCTGGTCTAGTAACCTGATCTAGTAGCTTGACAAGTATCCTGATCTAGTAGCCTTATCTAGTATCCTGCTCTAGTATCCTGATCTAGTATTCTGATCTAGTAACCTGATCTAGTATCCTGATCTAGTAACCTGATCTAGTAACCTGATCTAGTATCCTGATCTATTAACCTGATCTAGTATCCTGATCTAGGAACCCGATTTAGTAACCTGGTCTAGTATCCTGATCTAGTAACCCGATCTAGTAACCCGGTCTAGTATCCTGATCTAGTAACCTGATCTAGTAACCCGATCTAGTAACCTGATCTAGTAACCTGATCTAGTAACCTGATCTAGTAACCTGATCTAGTAACCTGATCTAATAACCTGATCGAGTAACCTGATCTAGTAACCTGATCTAGTAACCTGGTCTAGTATCTTGATCTGGTAACCTGATCTAGTATCCTGATCTAGTAACCTGATCTAGTAACCTGATCTAGTATCCTGATCTAGTAACCTAGTCTAGTAACCTGATCTAGTATCCTGATCTAGTAACCTAGCCTAGACTCCTGATCTAGTAACCCGATCTAGTAACCTGATCTAGTATCCTGATCTAGTAACCTAGTCTAGTAACCTGATCTAGTAACCTGATCTAGTAACCTGATCTAGTATCCTGATTTAGTAACCTGGTCTAGTATCCTGATCTAGTAACCTAGTCTAGTAACCTGTTCTAGTAGCCTGATCTAGTATCCTGATCTTGTAACCTGATCTAGTAGCCTGACTAGTAACCTGATCTAGTGACCTGATCTAGTAACCTAGTCTAGTAACCTGATCTAGTGTCCTGATATAGTAACCTGATCTAGTAACCTGATCTAGTAACCTGATCTAGTATCCTGATCTAGTAACCTGATCTAGTATCCTGATCTACTAACGCGATCTAGTAACCTGGTCTAGTAACCTGATCTAGTAGCTTGACAAGTATCCTGATCTAGTAGCCTGATCTAGTATCCTGCTCTAGTATCCTGATCTAGTATTCTGATCTAGTAACCTGATCTAGTATCCTGATCTCGTAACCTGATCTCGTAACCTGATCTAGTATCCTGATCTATTAACCTGATCTAGTATCCTGATCTAGGAACCCAATTTAGTAACCTGGTCTAGTATCCTGATCTAGTAACCTAGTCTAGTATCCTGATCTAGTAACCCGATCTAGTAAACCGGTCTAGTATCCTGATCTAGTAACCTGATCTAGTAACCCGATCTAGTAACCTGATCTAGTAACCTGATCTAGTAACCTGATCTAGTATCATGATCTAGTAACCTGATCTAATAACCTGATCGAGTAACCTGATCTAGTAACCTGATCTAGTAACCTGGTCTAGTATCTTGATCTGGTAACCTGATCTAGTATCCTGATCTAGTAACCTGATCTAGTAACCTGATCTAGTATCCTGATCTAGTAACCTAGTCTAGTAACCTGATCTAGTAACCTGATCTAGTAACCTGATCTAGTATCCTGATTTAGTAACCTGGTCTAGTATCCTGATCTAGTAACCTAGTCTAGTAACCTGATCTAGTAGCCTGATCTAGTATCCTGATCTTGTAACCTGATCTAGTAGCCTGACTAGTAACCCGATCTAGTGACCTGATCTAGTAACCTAGTCTAGTAACCTGATCTAGTGTCCTGATATAGTAACCTGATCTAGTAACCTGATCTAGTAACCTGATCTAGTATCCTGATCTAGTAACCTAGTCTAGTAACCTGATCTAGTATCCTGATCTAGTAACCTGATCTAGTATCCTGATCTACTAACGCAATCTAGTAACCTGGTCTAGTAACCTGATCTAGTAGCTTGACAAGTATCCTGATCTAGTAGCCTGATTTAGTATCCTGCTCTAGTATCCTGATCTAGTATTCTGATCTAGTAACCTGATCTAGTATCCTGATCTCGTAACCTGATCTAGTAACCTGATCTAGTATCCGGATCTATTAACCTGATCTAGTATCCTGATCTAGGAACCCAATTTAGTAACCTGGTCTAGTATCCTGATCTAGTAACCTGATCTAGTATTCTGATCTAATAACCTAGTCTAGTATCCTGATCTAGTAACCCGATCTAGTAAACCGGTCTAGTATCCTGATCTAGTAACCTGATCTAGTAACCCGATCTAGTAACCTGATCTAGTAACCTGATCTAGTAACCTGATCTAGTATCATGATCTAGTAACCTGATCTAATAACCTGATCGAGTAACCTGATCTAGTAACCTGATCTAGTAACCTGGTCTAGTATCTTGATCTGGTAACCTGATCTAGTATCCTGATCTAGTAACCTGATCTAGTAACCTGATCTAGTATCCTGATCTAGTAACCTAGTCTAGTAACCTGATCTAGTATCCTGATCTAGTAACCTGGTCTAGTATCCTGATCTAGTAGCCTGACAAGTATCCTGATCTAGTAGCCTGATCTAGTATCCTGCTCTAGTATCCTGATCTAGTATCCTGATCTAGTAACCTGATCTAGTATCCTGATCTAGTAACCCGATGTAGTAACCTGGTCTAGTATCCTGATCTAGTAACCTGATCTAGTATCCTGATCTAATAACCTAGTCTAGTATCCTGATCTAGTAACCTGACCTAGTAACCTAGTCTAGTAACCTGATCTAGTATCCTGATCTAATAACCTAGTCTAGTATCCTGATCTAGTATCCTGATCTAGTAACCTGATCTAGTAACCAGATCTAGTATCCTGATCTAGTATCCTGATCTAGTATCCTGATCTAGTAACCCGATCTAGTAACCCGGTCTAGTATCCTGATCTAGTAACCTGATCTAGTAACCTGATCTAGTAACCTGATCTAGTAACCTGATCTATTAACCTGATCTAGTAACCTGATCTAATAACCTGATCGAGTAACCTGATCTAGTAACCTGATCTAGTAACCTGGTCTAGTATCTTGATTTGGTAACCTGATCTAGTATCCTGATCTAGTAACCTGATCTAGTAACCTGATCTAGTAACCTGATCTAGTATCCTGATCTAGTCAACTAGTCTAGTAACCTGATCTAGTATCCTGATCTAGTAACCTGATCTAGTATCCTGATCTACTAACGCGATCTAGTAACCTGGTCTAGTAACCTGATCTAGTAGCTTGACAAGTATCCTGATCTAGTAGCCTTATCTAGTATCCTGCTCTAGTATCCTGATCTAGTATTCTGATCTAGTAACCTGATCTAGTATCCTGATCTAGTAACCTGATCTAGTAACCTGATCTAGTATCCTGATCTATTAACCTGATCTAGTATCCTGATCTAGGAACCCGATTTAGTAACCTGGTCTAGTATCCTGATCTAGTAACCCGATCTAGTAACCCGGTCTAGTATCCTGATCTAGTAACCTGATCTAGTAACCCGATCTAGTAACCTGATCTAGTAACCTGATCTAGTAACCTGATCTAGTAACCTGATCTAGTAACCTGATCTAATAACCTGATCGAGTAACCTGATCTAGTAACCTGATCTAGTAACCTGGTCTAGTATCTTGATCTAGTATCTTGATCTGGTAACCTGATCTAGTATCCTGATCTAGTAACCTGATCTAGTAACCTGATCTAGTATCCTGATCTAGTAACCTAGTCTAGTAACCTGATCTAGTATCCTGATCTAGTAACCTAGCCTAGACTCCTGATCTAGAAACCCGATCTAGTAACCTGATCGAGTATCCTGATCTAGTAACCTAGTCTAGTAACCTGATCTAGTAACCTGATCTAGTAACCTGATCTAGTATCCTGATTTAGTAACCTGGTCTAGTATCCTGATCTAGTAACCTAGTCTAGTAACCTGATCTAGTAGCCTGATCTAGTATCCTGATCTTGTAACCTGATCTAGTAGCCTGACTAGTAACCTGATCTAGTGACCTGATCTAGTAACCTAGTCTAGTAACCTGATCTAGTGTCCTGATATAGTAACCTGATCTAGTAACCTGATCTAGTAACCTGATCTAGTATCCTGATCTAGTAACCTAGTCTAGTAACCTGATCTAGTATCCTGATCTAGTAACCTGATCTAGTATCCTGATCTACTAACGCGATCTAGTAACCTTGTCTAGTAACCTGATCTAGTAGCTTGACAAGTATCCTGATCTAGTAGCCTGATCTAGTATCCTGCTCTAGTATCCTGATCTAGTATTCTGATCTAGTAACCTGATCTAGTATCCTGATCTCGTAACCTGATCTCGTAACCTGATCTAGTATCCTGATCTATTAACCTGATCTAGTATCCTGATCTAGGAACCCAATTTAGTAACCTGGTCTAGTATCCTGATCTAGTAACCTGATCTAGTATTCTGATCTAATAACCTAGTCTAGTATCCTGATCTAGTAACCCGATCTAGTAAACCGGTCTAGTATCCTGATCTAGTAACCTGATCTAGTAACCCGATCTAGTAACCTGATCTAGTAACCTGATCTAGTAACCTGATCTAGTATCATGATCTAGTAACCTGATCTAATAACCTGATCGAGTAACCTGATCTATTAACCTGATCTAGTATCCTGATCTAGGAACCCGATTTAGTAACCTGGTCTAGTATCCTGATCTAGTAACCCGATCTAGTAACCCGGTCTAGTATCCTGATCTAGTAACCTGATCTAGTAACCCGATCTAGTAACCTGATCTAGTAACCTGATCTAGTAACCTGATCTAGTAACCTGATCTAGTAACCTGATCTAATAACCTGATCGAGTAACCTGATCTAGTAACCTGATCTAGTAACCTGGTCTAGTATCTTGATCTAGTATCTTGATCTGGTAACCTGATCTAGTATCCTGATCTAGTAACCTGATCTAGTAACCTGATCTAGTATCCTGATCTAGTAACCTAGTCTAGTAACCTGATCTAGTATCCTGATCTAGTAACCTAGCCTAGACTCCTGATCTAGAAACCCGATCTAGTAACCTGATCGAGTATCCTGATCTAGTAACCTAGTCTAGTAACCTGATCTAGTAACCTGATCTAGTAACCTGATCTAGTATCCTGATTTAGTAACCTGGTCTAGTATCCTGATCTAGTAACCTAGTCTAGTAACCTGATCTAGTAGCCTGATCTAGTATCCTGATCTTGTAACCTGATCTAGTAGCCTGACTAGTAACCTGATCTAGTGACCTGATCTAGTAACCTAGTCTAGTAACCTGATCTAGTGTCCTGATATAGTAACCTGATCTAGTAACCTGATCTAGTAACCTGATCTAGTATCCTGATCTAGTAACCTAGTCTAGTAACCTGATCTAGTATCCTGATCTAGTAACCTGATCTAGTATCCTGATCTACTAACGCGATCTAGTAACCTTGTCTAGTAACCTGATCTAGTAGCTTGACAAGTATCCTGATCTAGTAGCCTGATCTAGTATCCTGCTCTAGTATCCTGATCTAGTATTCTGATCTAGTAACCTGATCTAGTATCCTGATCTCGTAACCTGATCTCGTAACCTGATCTAGTATCCTGATCTATTAACCTGATCTAGTATCCTGATCTAGGAACCCAATTTAGTAACCTGGTCTAGTATCCTGATCTAGTAACCTGATCTAGTATTCTGATCTAATAACCTAGTCTAGTATCCTGATCTAGTAACCCGATCTAGTAAACCGGTCTAGTATCCTGATCTAGTAACCTGATCTAGTAACCCGATCTAGTAACCTGATCTAGTAACCTGATCTAGTAACCTGATCTAGTATCATGATCTAGTAACCTGATCTAATAACCTGATCGAGTAACCTGATCTAGTAACCTGATCTAGTAACCTGGTCTAGTATCTTGATCTGGTAACCTGATCTAGTAACTAGTAACCTGATCTAGTATCCTGATCTAGTAACCTAGTCTAGTAACCTGATCTAGTATCCTGATCTAGTAACCTGATCTAGTATCCTGATCTACTAACGCATTCTAGTAACCTGGTCTAGTATCCTGATCTAGTAGCCTGACAAGTATCCTGATCTAGTAGCCTGATCTAGTATCCTGCTCTAGTATCCTGATCTAGTATCCTGATCTAGTAACCTGATCTAGTATCCTGATCTAGTAACCCGATGTAGTAACCTGGTCTAGTATCCTGATCTAGTAACCTGATCTAGTATCCTGATCTAATAACCTAGTCTAGTATCCTGATCTAGTATCCTGATCTAGTAACCTGACCTAGTAACCTAGTCTAGTAACCTGATCTAGTATCCTGATCTAATAACCTAGTCTAGTATCCTGATCTAGTATCCTGATCTAGTAACCTGATCTAGTAACCAGATCTAGTATCCTGATCTAGTATCCTGATCTAGTATCCTGATCTAGTAACCCGATCTAGTAACCCGGTCTAGTATCCTGATCTAGTAACCTGATCTAGTAACCTGATCTAGTAACCTGATCTAGTAACCTGATCTAGTAACCTGATCTAGTAACCTGATCTAATAAGCTGATCGAGTAACCTGATCTAGTAACCTGATCTAGTAACCTGGTCTAGTATCTTGATCTGGTAACCTGATCAAGTATCCTGATCTAGTAACCTGATCTAGTATCCTGATCTAGTCAACTAGTCTAGTAACCTGATCTAGTATCCTGATCTAGTAACCTGATCTAGTAACCTGATCTAGTAACCTGATCTAGTAACCTGATCTAGTAACCTGATCTAGTAACCTAGTCTAGTATGCTGATCTAGTATCCTGATCTAGTAGCCTGATCTAGTATACTGCTCTAGTATCCTGATCTAGTAACCTGATCTAGTAACCTGATCTAGTAACCTGATCTAGTAACCTGATCTAGTACCCTGATCTAGTAGCCTGATCTAGTAACCTAGCCTAGACTCCTGATCTAGTAACCCGATCTAGTAACCTGATCTAGTATCCTGATCTAGTAACCTAGTCTAGTAACCTGATCTAGTAACCTGATCTAGTAACCTGATCTAGTATCCTGATTTAGTAACCTGGTCTAGTATCCTGATCTAGTAACCTAGTCTAGTAACCTGATCTAGTATCCTGATCTAGTAACCTGATCTAGTATCCTGATCTACTAACGCGATCTAGTAACCTGGTCTAGTAACCTGATCTAGTAGCTTGACAAGTATCCTGATCTAGTAGCCTGATTTAGTATCCTGCTCTAGTATCCTGATCTAGTATTCTGATCTAGTAACCTGATCTAGTATCCTGATCTCGTAACCTGATCTAGTAACCTGATCTAGTATCCTGATCTATTAACCTGATCTAGTATCCTGATCTAGGAACCCAATTTAGTAACCTGGTCTAGTATCCTGATCTAGTAACCTGATCTAGTATTCTGATCTAATAACCTAGTCTAGTATCCTGATCTAGTAACCCGATCTAGTAAACCGGTCTAGTATCCTGATCTAGTAACCTGATCTAGTAACCCGATCTAGTAACCTGATCTAGTAACCTGATCTAGTATCATGATCTAGTAACCTGATCTAATAACCTGATCGAGTAACCTGATCTAGTAACCTGATCTAGTAACCTGGTCTAGTATCTTGATCTGGTAACCTGATCTAGTATCCTGATCTAGTAACCTGATCTAGTAACCTGATCTAGTATCCTGATCTAGTAACCTAGTCTAGTAACCTGATCTAGTATCCTGATCTAGTAACCTGGTCTAGTATCCTGATCTAGTAGCCTGACAAGTATCCTGATCTAGTAGCCTGATCTAGTATCCTGCTCTAGTATCCTGATCTAGTATCCTGATCTAGTAACCTGATCTAGTATCCTGATCTAGTAACCCGATGTAGTAACCTGGTCTAGTATCCTGATCTAGTAACCTGATCTAGTATCCTGATCTAATAACCTAGTCTAGTATCCTGATCTAGTAACCTGACCTAGTAACCTAGTCTAGTAACCTGATCTAGTATCCTGATCTAATAACCTAGTCTAGTATCCTGATCTAGTATCCTGATCTAGTAACCTGATCTAGTAACCAGATCTAGTATCCTGATCTAGTATCCTGATCTAGTATCCTGATCTAGTAACCCGATCTAGTAACCCGGTCTAGTATCCTGATCTAGTAACCTGATCTAGTAACCTGATCTAGTAACCTGATCTAGTAACCTGATCTATTAACCTGATCTAGTAACCTGATCTAATAACCTGATCGAGTAACCTGATCTAGTAACCTGATCTAGTAACCTGGTCTAGTATCTTGATCTGGTAACCTGATCAAGTATCCTGATCTAGTAACCTGATCTAGTATCCTGATCTAGTCAACTAGTCTAGTAACCTGATCTAGTATCCTGATCTAGTAACCTGATCTAGTAACCTGATCTAGTAACCTGATCTAGTAACCTGATCTAGTAACCTAGTCTAGTATGCTGATCTAGTATCCTGATCTAGTAGCCTGATCTAGTATACTGCTCTAGTATCCTGATCTAGTAACCTGATCTAGTAACCTGATCTAGTAACCTGATCTAGTAACCTGATCTAGTACCCTGATCTAGTAGCCTGATCTAGTAACCTAGCCTAGACTCCTGATCTAGTAACCCGATCTAGTAACCTGATCTAGTATCCTGATCTAGTAACCTAGTCTAGTAACCTGATCTAGTAACCTGATCTAGTAACCTGATCTAGTATCCTGATTTAGTAACCTGGTCTAGTATCCTGATCTAGTAACCTAGTCTAGTAACCTGATCTAGTAGCCTGATCTAGTATCCTGATCTTGTAACCTGATCTAGTAGCCTGACTAGTAACCCGATCTAGTGACCTGATCTAGTAACCTAGTCTAGTAACCTGATCTAGTGTCCTGATATAGTAACCTGATCTAGTAACCCGATCTAGTAACCTGATCTAGTAACCTGATCTAGTAACCTGATCTAGTATCATGATCTAGTAACCTGATCTAATAACCTGATCGAGTAACCTGATCTAGTAACCTGATCTAGTAACCTGGTCTAGTATCTTGATCTGGTAACCTGATCTAGTATCCTGATCTAGTAACCTGATCTAGTATCCTGATCTAGTAACCTAGTCTAGTAACCTGATCTAGTATCCTGATCTAGTAACCTGATCTAGTATCCTGATCTACTAACGCATTCTAGTAACCTGGTCTAGTATCCTGATCTAGTAGCCTGACAAGTATCCTGATCTAGTAGCCTGATCTAGTATCCTGCTCTAGTATCCTGATCTAGTATCCTGATCTAGTAACCTGATCTAGTATCCTGATCTAGTAACCCGATGTAGTAACCTGGTCTAGTATCCTGATCTAGTAACCTGATCTAGTATCCTGATCTAATAACCTAGTCTAGTATCCTGATCTAGTATCCTGATCTAGTAACCTGACCTAGTAACCTAGTCTAGTAACCTGATCTAGTATCCTGATCTAATAACCTAGTCTAGTATCCTGATCTAGTATCCTGATCTAGTAACCTGATCTAGTAACCAGATCTAGTATCCTGATCTAGTATCCTGATCTAGTATCCTGATCTAGTAACCCGATCTAGTAACCCGGTCTAGTATCCTGATCTAGTAACCTGATCTAGTAACCTGATCTAGTAACCTGATCTAGTAACCTGATCTAGTAACCTGATCTAGTAACCTGATCTAATAAGCTGATCGAGTAACCTGATCTAGTAACCTGATCTAGTAACCTGGTCTAGTATCTTGATCTGGTAACCTGATCAAGTATCCTGATCTAGTAACCTGATCTAGTATCCTGATCTAGTCAACTAGTCTAGTAACCTGATCTAGTATCCTGATCTAGTAACCTGATCTAGTAACCTGATCTAGTAACCTGATCTAGTAACCTGATCTAGTAACCTGATCTAGTAACCTAGTCTAGTATGCTGATCTAGTATCCTGATCTAGTAGCCTGATCTAGTATACTGCTCTAGTATCCTGATCTAGTAACCTGATCTAGTAACCTGATCTAGTAACCTGATCTAGTAACCTGATCTAGTACCCTGATCTAGTAGCCTGATCTAGTAACCTAGCCTAGACTCCTGATCTAGTAACCCGATCTAGTAACCTGATCTAGTATCCTGATCTAGTAACCTAGTCTAGTAACCTGATCTAGTAACCTGATCTAGTAACCTGATCTAGTATCCTGATTTAGTAACCTGGTCTAGTATCCTGATCTAGTAACCTAGTCTAGTAACCTGATCTAGTAGCCTGATCTAGTATCCTGATCTTGTAACCTGATCTAGTAGCCTGACTAGTAACCCGATCTAGTGACCTGATCTAGTAACCTAGTCTAGTAACCTGATCTAGTGTCCTGATATAGTAACCTGATCTAGTAACCTGATCTAGTAACCTGATCTAGTATCCTGATCTAGTAACCTAGTCTAGTAACCTGATCTAGTATCCTGATCTAGTAACCTGATCTAGTATCCTGATCTACTAACGCGATCTAGTAACCTGGTCTAGTAACCTGATCTAGTAGCTTGACAAGTATCCTGATCTAGTAGCCTGATTTAGTATCCTGCTCTAGTATCCTGATCTAGTATTCTGATCTAGTAACCTGATCTAGTATCCTGATCTCGTAACCTGATCTAGTAACCTGATCTAGTATCCTGATCTATTAACCTGATCTAGTATCCTGATCTAGGAACCCAATTTAGTAACCTGGTCTAGTATCCTGATCTAGTAACCTGATCTAGTATTCTGATCTAATAACCTAGTCTAGTATCCTGATCTAGTAACCCGATCTAGTAAACCGGTCTAGTATCCTGATCTAGTAACCTGATCTAGTAACCCGATCTAGTAACCTGATCTAGTAACCTGATCTAGTAACCTGATCTAGTATCATGATCTAGTAACCTGATCTAATAACCTGATCGAGTAACCTGATCTAGTAACCTGATCTAGTAACCTGGTCTAGTATCTTGATCTGGTAACCTGATCTAGTATCCTGATCTAGTAACCTGATCTAGTAACCTGATCTAGTATCCTGATCTAGTAACCTAGTCTAGTAACCTGATCTAGTATCCTGATCTAGTAACCTGGTCTAGTATCCTGATCTAGTAGCCTGACAAGTATCCTGATCTAGTAGCCTGATCTAGTATCCTGCTCTAGTATCCTGATCTAGTATCCTGATCTAGTAACCTGATCTAGTATCCTGATCTAGTAACCCGATGTAGTAACCTGGTCTAGTATCCTGATCTAGTAACCTGATCTAGTATCCTGATCTAATAACCTAGTCTAGTATCCTGATCTAGTAACCTGACCTAGTAACCTAGTCTAGTAACCTGATCTAGTATCCTGATCTAATAACCTAGTCTAGTATCCTGATCTAGTATCCTGATCTAGTAACCTGATCTAGTAACCAGATCTAGTATCCTGATCTAGTATCCTGATCTAGTATCCTGATCTAGTAACCCGATCTAGTAACCCGGTCTAGTATCCTGATCTAGTAACCTGATCTAGTAACCTGATCTAGTAACCTGATCTATTAACCTGATCTAGTAACCTGATCTAATAACCTGATCGAGTAACCTGATCTAGTAACCTGATCTAGTAACCTGGTCTAGTATCTTGATCTGGTAACCTGATCAAGTATCCTGATCTAGTAACCTGATCTAGTATCCTGATCTAGTCAACTAGTCTAGTAACCTGATCTAGTATCCTGATCTAGTAACCTGATCTAGTAACCTGATCTAGTAACCTGATCTAGTAACCTGATCTAGTAACCTAGTCTAGTATGCTGATCTAGTATCCTGATCTAGTAGCCTGATCTAGTATACTGCTCTAGTATCCTGATCTAGTAACCTGATCTAGTAACCTGATCTAGTAACCTGATCTAGTAACCTGATCTAGTACCCTGATCTAGTAGCCTGATCTAGTAACCTAGCCTAGACTCCTGATCTAGTAACCCGATCTAGTAACCTGATCTAGTATCCTGATCTAGTAACCTAGTCTAGTAACCTGATCTAGTAACCTGATCTAGTAACCTGATCTAGTATCCTGATTTAGTAACCTGGTCTAGTATCCTGATCTAGTAACCTAGTCTAGTAACCTGATCTAGTAGCCTGATCTAGTATCCTGATCTTGTAACCTGATCTAGTAGCCTGACTAGTAACCCGATCTAGTGACCTGATCTAGTAACCTAGTCTAGTAACCTGATCTAGTGTCCTGATATAGTAACCTGATCTAGTAACCTGATCTAGTAACCTGATCTAGTATCCTGATCTAGTAACCTAGTCTAGTAACCTGATCTAGTATCCTGATCTAGTAACCTGATCTAGTATCCTGATCTACTAACGCGATCTAGTAACCTGGTCTAGTAACCTGATCTAGTAGCTTGACAAGTATCCTGATCTAGTAGCCTGATTTAGTATCCTGCTCTAGTATCCTGATCTAGTATTCTGATCTATTAACCTGATCTAGTATCCTGATCTCGTAACCTGATCTAGTAACCTGATCTAGTATCCTGATCTATTAACCTGATCTAGTATCCTGATCTAGGAACCCAATTTAGTAACCTGGTCTAGTATCCTGATCTAGTAACCTGATCTAGTATTCTGATCTAATAACCTAGTCTAGTATCCTGATCTAGTAACCCGATCTAGTAAACCGGTCTAGTATCCTGATCTAGTAACCTGATCTAGTAACCCGATCTAGTAACCTGATCTAGTAACCTGATCTAGTAACCTGATCTAGTAACCTGATCTAGTATCATGATCTAGTAACCTGATCTAATAACCTGATCGAGTAACCTGATCTAGTAACCTGATCTAGTAACCTGGTCTAGTATCTTGATCTGGTAACCTGATCTAGTATCCTGATCTAGTAACCTGATCTAGTAACCTGATCTAGTATCCTGATCTAGTAACCTAGTCTAGTAACCTGATCTAGTATCCTGATCTAGTAACCTGGTCTAGTATCCTGATCTAGTAGCCTGACAAGTATCCTGATCTAGTAGCCTGATCTAGTATCCTGCTCTAGTATCCTGATCTAGTATCCTGATCTAGTAACCTGATCTAGTATCCTGATCTAGTAACCCGATGTAGTAACCTGGTCTAGTATCCTGATCTAGTAACCTGATCTAGTATCCTGATCTAATAACCTAGTCTAGTATCCTGATCTAGTAACCTGACCTAGTAACCTAGTCTAGTAACCTGATCTAGTATCCTGATCTAATAACCTAGTCTAGTATCCTGATCTAGTATCCTGATCTAGTAACCTGATCTAGTAACCAGATCTAGTATCCTGATCTAGTATCCTGATCTAGTATCCTGATCTAGTAACCTGATCTAGTAACCCGGTCTAGTATCCTGATCTAGTAACCTGATCTAGTAACCTGATCTAGTAACCTGATCTAGTAACCTGATCTATTAACCTGATCTAGTAACCTGATCTAATAACCTGATCGAGTAACCTGATCTAGTAACCTGATCTAGTAACCTGGTCTAGTATCTTGATTTGGTAACCTGATCTAGTATCCTGATCTAGTAACCTGATCTAGTAACCTGATCTAGTAACCTGATCTAGTATCCTGATCTAGTCAACTAGTCTAGTAACCTGATCTAGTATTCTGATCTAGTAACCTGATCTAGTATCCTGATCTCGTAACCTGATCTAGTAACCTGATCTAGTATCCTGATCTATTAACCTGATCTAGTATCCTGATCTAGGAACCCAATTTAGTAACCTGGTCTAGTATCCTGATCTAGTAACCTGATCTAGTATTCTGATCTAATAACCTAGTCTAGTATCCTGATCTAGTAACCCGATCTAGTAAACCGGTCTAGTATCCTGATCTAGTAACCTGATCTAGTAACCCGATCTAGTAACCTGATCTAGTAACCTGATCTAGTAACCTGATCTAGTATCATGATCTAGTAACCTGATCTAATAACCTGATCGAGTAACCTGATCTAGTAACCTGATCTAGTAACCTGGTCTAGTATCTTGATCTGGTAACCTGATCTAGTATCCTGATCTAGTAACCTGATCTAGTAACCTGATCTAGTATCCTGATCTAGTAACCTAGTCTAGTAACCTGATCTAGTATCCTGATCTAGTAACCTGGTCTAGTATCCTGATCTAGTAGCCTGACAAGTATCCTGATCTAGTAGCCTGATCTAGTATCCTGCTCTAGTATCCTGATCTAGTATCCTGATCTAGTAACCTGATCTAGTATCCTGATCTAGTAACCCGATGTAGTAACCTGGTCTAGTATCCTGATCTAGTAACCTGATCTAGTATCCTGATCTAATAACCTAGTCTAGTATCCTGATCTAGTAACCTGACCTAGTAACCTAGTCTAGTAACCTGATCTAGTATCCTGATCTAATAACCTAGTCTAGTATCCTGATCTAGTATCCTGATCTAGTAACCTGATCTAGTAACCAGATCTAGTATCCTGATCTAGTATCCTGATCTAGTATCCTGATCTAGTAACCCGATCTAGTAACCCGGTCTAGTATCCTGATCTAGTAACCTGATCTAGTAACCTGATCTAGTAACCTGATCTAGTAACCTGATCTATTAACCTGATCTAGTAACCTGATCTAATAACCTGATCGAGTAACCTGATCTAGTAACCTGATCTAGTAACCTGGTCTAGTATCTTGATTTGGTAACCTGATCTAGTATCCTGATCTAGTAACCTGATCTAGTAACCTGATCTAGTAACCTGATCTAGTATCCTGATCTAGTCAACTAGTCTAGTAACCTGATCTAGTATCCTGATCTAGTAACCTGATCTAGTATCCTGATCTACTAACGCGATCTAGTAACCTGGTCTAGTAACCTGATCTAGTAGCTTGACAAGTATCCTGATCTAGTAGCCTTATCTAGTATCCTGCTCTAGTATCCTGATCTAGTATTCTGATCTAGTAACCTGATCTAGTATCCTGATCTAGTAACCTGATCTAGTAACCTGATCTAGTATCCTGATCTATTAACCTGATCTAGTATCCTGATCTAGGAACCCGATTTAGTAACCTGGTCTAGTATCCTTATCTAGTAACCCGATCTAGTAACCCGGTCTAGTATCCTGATCTAGTAACCTGATCTAGTAACCCGATCTAGTAACCTGATCTAGTAACCTGATCTAGTAACCTGATCTAGTAACCTGATCTAGTAACCTGATCTAATAACCTGATCGAGTAACCTGATCTAGTAACCTGATCTAGTAACCTGGTCTAGTATCTTGATCTGGTAACCTGATCTAGTATCCTGATCTAGTAACCTGATCTAGTAACCTGATCTAGTATCCTGATCTAGTAACCTAGTCTAGTAACCTGATCTAGTATCCTGATCTAGTAACCTAG
Source organism: Salvelinus alpinus (assembly GCF_045679555.1). NCBI lineage: Eukaryota > Metazoa > Chordata > Actinopteri > Salmoniformes > Salmonidae > Salvelinus > Salvelinus alpinus. The sequence goes on along the minus strand of NC_092092.1, from coordinate 87,216,403 downwards.
CCTAGACTCCTGATCTAGTAACCCGATCTAGTAACCTGATCTAGTAACCTGATCTAGTATCCTGATCTAGTAACCTAGTCTAGTAACCTGATCTAGTAACCTGATCTAGTAACCTGATCTAGTATCCTGATTTAGTAACCTGGTCTAGTATCCTGATCTAGTAACCTAGTCTAGTAACCTGATCTAGTAGCCTGATCTAGTATCCTGATCTTGTAACCTGATCTAGTAGCCTGACTAGTAACCTGATCTAGTGACCTGATCTAGTAACCTAGTCTAGTAACCTGATCTAGTGTCCTGATATAGTAACCTGATCTAGTAACCTGATCTAGTAACCTGATCTAGTATCCTGATCTAGTAACCTAGTCTAGTAACCTGATCTAGTATCCTGATCTAGTAACCTGATCTAGTATCCTGATCTACTAACGCGATCTAGTAACCTGGTCTAGTAACCTGATCTAGTAGCTTGACAAGTATCCTGATCTAGTAGCCTGATCTAGTATCCTGCTCTAGTATCCTGATCTAGTATTCTGATCTAGTAACCTGATCTAGTATCCTGATCTCGTAACCTGATCTCGTAACCTGATCTAGTATCCTGATCTATTAACCTGATCTAGTATCCTGATCTAGGAACCCAATTTAGTAACCTGGTCTAGTATCCTGATCTAGTAACCTGATCTAGTATTCTGATCTAATAACCTAGTCTAGTATCCTGATCTAGTAACCCGATCTAGTAAACCGGTCTAGTATCCTGATCTAGTAACCCGATCTAGTAACCTGATCTAGTAACCTGATCTAGTAACCTGATCTAGTATCATGATCTAGTAACCTGATCTAATAACCTGATCGAGTAACCTGATCTAGTAACCTGATCTAGTAACCTGGTCTAGTATCTTGATCTGGTAACCTGATCTAGTATCCTGATCTAGTAACCTGATCTAGTAACCTGATCTAGTATCCTGATCTAGTAACCTAGTCTAGTAACCTGATCTAGTATCCTGATCTAGTAACCTGATCTAGTATCCTGATCTACTAACGCATTCTAGTAACCTGGTCTAGTATCCTGATCTAGTAGCCTGACAAGTATCCTGATCTAGTAGCCTGATCTAGTATCCTGCTCTAGTATCCTGATCTAGTATCCTGATCTAGTAACCTGATCTAGTATCCTGATCTAGTAACCCGATGTAGTAACCTGGTCTAGTATCCTGATCTAGTAACCTGATCTAGTATCCTGATCTAATAACCTAGTCTAGTATCCTGATCTAGTATCCTGATCTAGTAACCTGACCTAGTAACCTAGTCTAGTAACCTGATCTAGTATCCTGATCTAATAACCTAGTCTAGTATCCTGATCTAGTATCCTGATCTAGTAACCTGATCTAGTAACCAGATCTAGTATCCTGATCTAGTATCCTGATCTAGTATCCTGATCTAGTAACCCGATCTAGTAACCCGGTCTAGTATCCTGATCTAGTAACCTGATCTAGTAACCTGATCTAGTAACCTGATCTAGTAACCTGATCTAGTAACCTGATCTAATAAGCTGATCGAGTAACCTGATCTAGTAACCTGATCTAGTAACCTGGTCTAGTATCTTGATCTGGTATCCTGATCTAGTAACCTGATCTAGTAACCTGATCTAGTAACCTGATCTAGTAACCTGATCTAGTATCCTGATCTAGTCAACTAGTCTAGTATCCTGATCTAGTAACCTGATCTAGTATCCTGATCTACTAACGCGATCTAGTAACCTGGTCTAGTAACCTGATCTAGTAGCTTGACAAGTATCCTGATCTAGTAGCCTTATCTAGTATCCTGCTCTAGTATCCTGATCTAGTATTCTGATCTAGTAACCTGATCTAGTATCCTGATCTAGTAACCTGATCTAGTAACCTGATCTAGTATCCTGATCTATTAACCTGATCTAGTATCCTGATCTAGGAACCCGATTTAGTAACCTGGTCTAGTATCCTGATCTAGTAACCCGATCTAGTAACCCGGTCTAGTATCCTGATCTAGTAACCTGATCTAGTAACCCGATCTAGTAACCTGATCTAGTAACCTGATCTAGTAACCTGATCTAGTAACCTGATCTAGTAACCTGATCTAATAACCTGATCGAGTAACCTGATCTAGTAACCTGATCTAGTAACCTGGTCTAGTATCTTGATCTGGTAACCTGATCTAGTATCCTGATCTAGTAACCTGATCTAGTAACCTGATCTAGTATCCTGATCTAGTAACCTAGTCTAGTAACCTGATCTAGTATCCTGATCTAGTAACCTGATCTAGTATCCTGATCTACTAATGCATTCTAGTAATCTGGTCTAGTATCCTGATCTAGTATCCTGATCTAGTAACCTGACCTAGTAACCTAGTCTAGTAACCTGATCTAGTATCCTGATCTAATAACCTAGTCTAGTATCCTGATCTAGTAACCTGATCTAGTAACCTGATCTAGTATCCTGATCTAGTAACCTGATCTAGTATCCTGATCTAGTAACCTAGTCTAGTAACCTGATCTAGTATCCTGATCTAATAACCTAGTCTAGTATCCTGATCTAGTATCCTGATCTAGTAACCTGATCTAGTAACCAGATCTAGTATCCTGATCTAGTATCCTGATCTAGTATCCTGATCTAGTAACCCGATCTAGTAACCCGGTCTAGTATCCTGATCTAGTAACCTGATCTAGTAACCTGATCTAGTAACCTGATCTAGTAACCTGATCTATTAACCTGATCTAGTAACCTGATCTAATAACCTGATCGAGTAACCTGATCTAGTAACCTGATCTAGTAACCTGGTCTAGTATCTTGATTTGGTAACCTGATCTAGTATCCTGATCTAGTAACCTGATCTAGTAACCTGATCTAGTAACCTGATCTAGTATCCTGATCTAGTCAACTAGTCTAGTAACCTGATCTAGTATCCTGATCTAGTAACCTGATCTAGTATCCTGATCTACTAACGCGATCTAGTAACCTGGTCTAGTAACCTGATCTAGTAGCTTGACAAGTATCCTGATCTAGTAGCCTTATCTAGTATCCTGCTCTAGTATCCTGATCTAGTATTCTGATCTAGTAACCTGATCTAGTATCCTGATCTAGTAACCTGATCTAGTAACCTGATCTAGTATCCTGATCTATTAACCTGATCTAGTATCCTGATCTAGGAACCCGATTTAGTAACCTGGTCTAGTATCCTGATCTAGTAACCCGATCTAGTAACCCGGTCTAGTATCCTGATCTAGTAACCTGATCTAGTAACCCGATCTAGTAACCTGATCTAGTAACCTGATCTAGTAACCTGATCTAGTAACCTGATCTAATAACCTGATCGAGTAACCTGATCGAGTAACCTGATCTAGTATCCTGATCTAGTAACCTAGTCTAGTAACCTGATCTAGTATCCTGATCTAGTAACCTAGCCTAGACTCCTGATCTAGTAACCCGATCTAGTAACCTGATCTAGTATCCTGATCTAGTAACCTAGTCTAGTAACCTGATCTAGTAACCTGATCTAGTAACCTGATCTAGTATCCTGATTTAGTAACCTGGTCTAGTATCCTGATCTAGTAACCTAGTCTAGTAACCTGATCTAGTAGCCTGATCTAGTATCCTGATCTTGTAACCTGATCTAGTAGCCTGAGTAGTAACCTGATCTAGTGACCTGATCTAGTAACCTAGTCTAGTAACCTGATCTAGTGTCCTGATATAGTAACCTGATCTAGTAACCTGATCTAGTAACCTGATCTAGTATCCTGATCTAGTAACCTAGTCTAGTAACCTGATCTAGTATCCTGATCTAGTAACCTGATCTAGTATCCTGATCTACTAACGCGATCTAGTAACCTGGTCTAGTAACCTGATCTAGTAGCTTGACAAGTATCCTGATCTAGTAGCCTGATCTAGTATCCTGCTCTAGTATCCTGCTCTAGTATCCTGATCTAGTAACCTGATCTAGTATCCTGATCTCGTAACCTGATCTCGTAACCTGATCTAGTATCCTGATCTATTAACCTGATCTAGTATCCTGATCTAGGAACCCAATTTAGTAACCTGGTCTAGTATCCTGATCTAGTAACCTGATCTAGTATTCTGATCTAATAACCTAGTCTAGTATCCTGATCTAGTAACCCGATCTAGTAAACCGGTCTAGTATCCTGATCTAGTAACCTGATCTAGTAACCCGATCTAGTAACCTGATCTAGTAACCTGATCTAGTAACCTGATCTAGTAACCTGGTCTAGTATCTTGATCTGGTAACCTGATCTAGTATCCTGATCTAGTAACCTGATCTAGTAACCTGATCTAGTATCCTGATCTAGTAACCTAGTCTAGTAACCTGATCTAGTATCCTGATCTAGTAACCTGATCTAGTATCCTGATCTACTAACGCATTCTAGTAACCTGGTCTAGTATCCTGATCTAGTAGCCTGACAAGTATCCTGATCTAGTAGCCTGATCTAGTATCCTGCTCTAGTATCCTGATCTAGTATCCTGATCTAGTAACCTGATCTAGTATCCTGATCTAGTAACCCGATGTAGTAACCTGGTCTAGTATCCTGATCTAGTAACCTGATCTAGTGTCCTGATCTAATAACCTAGTCTAGTATCCTGATCTAGTATCCTGATCTAGTAACCTGACCTAGTAACCTAGTCTAGTAACCTGATCTAGTATCCTGATCTAATAACCTAGTCTAGTATCCTGATCTAGTATCCTGATCTAGTAACCTGATCTAGTAACCAGATCTAGTATCCTGATCTAGTATCCTGATCTAGTATCCTGATCTAGTAACCCGATCTAGTAACCCGGTCTAGTATCCTGATCTAGTAACCTGATCTAGTAACCTGATCTAGTAACCTGATCTAGTAACCTGATCTAGTAACCTGATCTAATAAGCTGATCTAGTAACCTGATCTAGTATCCTGATCTAGTAACCTAGTCTAGTAACCTGATCTAGTATCCTGATCTAGTAACCTGATCTAGTATCCTGATCTACTAATGCATTCTAGTAATCTGGTCTAGTATCCTGATCTAGTATCCTGATCTAGTAACCTGACCTAGTAACCTAGTCTAGTAACCTGATCTAGTATCCTGATCTAATAACCTAGTCTAGTATCCTGATCTAGTAACCTGATCTAGTAACCTGATCTAGTATCCTGATCTAGTAACCTGATCTAGTATCCTGATCTAGTAACCTGATCTAGTATTCTGATCTAATAACCTAGTCTAGTATCCTGATCTAGTAACCCGATCTAGTAAACCGGTCTAGTATCCTGATCTAGTAACCTGATCTAGTAACCCGATCTAGTAACCTGATCTAGTAACCTGATCTAGTAACCTGATCTAGTATCATGATCTAGTAACCTGATCTAATAACCTGATCGAGTAACCTGATCTAGTAACCTGATCTAGTAACCTGGTCTAGTATCTTGATCTGGTAACCTGATCTAGTATCCTGATCTAGTAACCTGATCTAGTAACCTGATCTAGTATCCTGATCTAGTAACCTAGTCTAGTAACCTGATCTAGTATCCTGATCTAGTAACCTGATCTAGTATCCTGATCTACTAACGCATTCTAGTAACCTGGTCTAGTATCCTGATCTAGTAGCCTGACAAGTATCCTGATCTAGTAGCCTGATCTAGTATCCTGCTCTAGTATCCTGATCTAGTATCCTGATCTAGTAACCTGATCTAGTATCCTGATCTAGTAACCCGATGTAGTAACCTGGTCTAGTATCCTGATCTAGTAACCTGATCTAGTATCCTGATCTAATAACCTAGTCTAGTATCCTGATCTAGTATCCTGATCTAGTAACCTGACCTAGTAACCTAGTCTAGTAACCTGATCTAGTATCCTGATCTAATAACCTAGTCTAGTATCCTGATCTAGTATCCTGATCTAGTAACCTGATCTAGTAACCAGATCTAGTATCCTGATCTAGTATCCTGATCTAGTATCCTGATCTAGTAACCCGATCTAGTAACCCGGTCTAGTATCCTGATCTAGTAACCTGATCTAGTAACCTGATCTAGTAACCTGATCTAGTAACCTGATCTAGAAACCTGATCTAGTAACCTGATCTAATAAGCTGATCGAGTAACCTGATCTAGTAACCTGATCTAGTAACCTGGTCTAGTATCTTGATCTGGTAACCTGATCTAGTATCCTGATCTAGTAACCTGATCTAGTAACCTGATCTAGTAACCTGATCTAGTATCCTGATCTAGTCAACTAGTCTAGTATCCTGATCTAGTAACCTGATCTAGTATCCTGATCTACTAACGCGATCTAGTAACCTGGTCTAGTAACCTGATCTAGTAGCTTGACAAGTATCCTGATCTAGTAGCCTTATCTAGTATCCTGCTCTAGTATCCTGATCTAGTATTCTGATCTAGTAACCTGATCTAGTATCCTGATCTAGTAACCTGATCTAGTAACCTGATCTAGTATCCTGATCTATTAACCTGATCTAGTATCCTGATCTAGGAACCCGATTTAGTAACCTGGTCTAGTATCCTGATCTAGTAACCCGATCTAGTAACCCGGTCTAGTATCCTGATCTAGTAACCTGATCTAGTAACCCGATCTAGTAACCTGATCTAGTAACCTGATCTAGTAACCTGATCTAGTAACCTGATCTAGTAACCTGATCTAATAACCTGATCGAGTAACCTGATCTAGTAACCTGATCTAGTAACCTGGTCTAGTATCTTGATCTGGTAACCTGATCTAGTATCCTGATCTAGTAACCTGATCTAGTAACCTGATCTAGTATCCTGATCTAGTAACCTAGTCTAGTAACCTGATCTAGTATCCTGATCTAGTAACCTGATCTAGTATCCTGATCTACTAATGCATTCTAGTAATCTGGTCTAGTATCCTGATCTAGTATCCTGATCTAGTAACCTGACCTAGTAACCTAGTCTAGTAACCTGATCTAGTATCCTGATCTAATAACCTAGTCTAGTATCCTGATCTAGTAACCTGATCTAGTAACCTGATCTAGTATCCTGATCTAGTAACCTGATCTAGTATCCTGATCTAGTAACCTAGTCTAGTAACCTGATCTAGTATCCTGATCTAATAACCTAGTCTAGTATCCTGATCTAGTATCCTGATCTAGTAACCTGATCTAGTAACCAGATCTAGTATCCTGATCTAGTATCCTGATCTAGTATCCTGATCTAGTAACCCGATCTAGTAACCCGGTCTAGTATCCTGATCTAGTAACCTGATCTAGTAACCTGATCTAGTAACCTGATCTAGTAACCTGATCTATTAACCTGATCTAGTAACCTGATCTAATAACCTGATCGAGTAACCTGATCTAGTAACCTGATCTAGTAACCTGGTCTAGTATCTTGATTTGGTAACCTGATCTAGTATCCTGATCTAGTAACCTGATCTAGTAACCTGATCTAGTAACCTGATCTAGTATCCTGATCTAGTCAACTAGTCTAGTAACCTGATCTAGTATCCTGATCTAGTAACCTGATCTAGTATCCTGATCTACTAACGCGATCTAGTAACCTGGTCTAGTAACCTGATCTAGTAGCTTGACAAGTATCCTGATCTAGTAGCCTTATCTAGTATCCTGCTCTAGTATCCTGATCTAGTATTCTGATCTAGTAACCTGATCTAGTATCCTGATCTAGTAACCTGATCTAGTAACCTGATCTAGTATCCTGATCTATTAACCTGATCTAGTATCCTGATCTAGGAACCCGATTTAGTAACCTGGTCTAGTATCCTGATCTAGTAACCCGATCTAGTAACCCGGTCTAGTATCCTGATCTAGTAACCTGATCTAGTAACCCGATCTAGTAACCTGATCTAGTAACCTGATCTAGTAACCTGATCTAGTAACCTGATCTAGTAACCTGATCTAATAACCTGATCGAGTAACCTGATCGAGTAACCTGATCTAGTATCCTGATCTAGTAACCTAGTCTAGTAACCTGATCTAGTATCCTGATCTAGTAACCTAGCCTAGACTCCTGATCTAGTAACCCGATCTAGTAACCTGATCTAGTATCCTGATCTAGTAACCTAGTCTAGTAACCTGATCTAGTAACCTGATCTAGTAACCTGATCTAGTATCCTGATTTAGTAACCTGGTCTAGTATCCTGATCTAGTAACCTAGTCTAGTAACCTGATCTAGTAGCCTGATCTAGTATCCTGATCTTGTAACCTGATCTAGTAGCCTGACTAGTAACCTGATCTAGTGACCTGATCTAGTAACCTAGTCTAGTAACCTGATCTAGTGTCCTGATATAGTAACCTGATCTAGTAACCTGATCTAGTAACCTGATCTAGTATCCTGATCTAGTAACCTAGTCTAGTAACCTGATCTAGTATCCTGATCTAGTAACCTGATCTAGTATCCTGATCTACTAACGCGATCTAGTAACCTGGTCTAGTAACCTGATCTAGTAGCTTGACAAGTATCCTGATCTAGTAGCCTGATCTAGTATCCTGCTCTAGTATCCTGCTCTAGTATCCTGATCTAGTAACCTGATCTAGTATCCTGATCTCGTAACCTGATCTCGTAACCTGATCTAGTATCCTGATCTATTAACCTGATCTAGTATCCTGATCTAGGAACCCAATTTAGTAACCTGGTCTAGTATCCTGATCTAGTAACCTGATCTAGTATTCTGATCTAATAACCTAGTCTAGTATCCTGATCTAGTAACCCGATCTAGTAAACCGGTCTAGTATCCTGATCTAGTAACCTGATCTAGTAACCCGATCTAGTAACCTGATCTAGTAACCTGATCTAGTAACCTGATCTAGTAACCTGGTCTAGTATCTTGATCTGGTAACCTGATCTAGTATCCTGATCTAGTAACCTGATCTAGTAACCTGATCTAGTATCCTGATCTAGTAACCTAGTCTAGTAACCTGATCTAGTATCCTGATCTAGTAACCTGATCTAGTATCCTGATCTACTAACGCATTCTAGTAACCTGGTCTAGTATCCTGATCTAGTAGCCTGACAAGTATCCTGATCTAGTAGCCTGATCTAGTATCCTGCTCTAGTATCCTGATCTAGTATCCTGATCTAGTAACCTGATCTAGTATCCTGATCTAGTAACCTGATCTAGTGTCCTGATCTAATAACCTAGTCTAGTATCCTGATCTAGTATCCTGATCTAGTAACCTGACCTAGTAACCTAGTCTAGTAACCTGATCTAGTATCCTGATCTAATAACCTAGTCTAGTATCCTGATCTAGTATCCTGATCTAGTAACCTGATCTAGTAACCAGATCTAGTATCCTGATCTAGTATCCTGATCTAGTATCCTGATCTAGTAACCCGATCTAGTAACCCGGTCTAGTATCCTGATCTAGTAACCTGATCTAGTAACCTGATCTAGTAACCTGATCTAGTAACCTGATCTAGTAACCTGATCTAGTAACCTGATCTAATAAGCTGATCTAGTAACCTGATCTAGTATCCTGATCTAGTAACCTAGTCTAGTAACCTGATCTAGTATCCTGATCTAGTAACCTGATCTAGTATCCTGATCTACTAATGCATTCTAGTAATCTGGTCTAGTATCCTGATCTAGTATCCTGATCTAGTAACCTGACCTAGTAACCTAGTCTAGTAACCTGATCTAGTATCCTGATCTAATAACCTAGTCTAGTATCCTGATCTAGTAACCTGATCTAGTAACCTGATCTAGTATCCTGATCTAGTAACCTGATCTAGTATCCTGATCTAGTAACCTAGTCTAGTAACCTGATCTAGTATCCTGATCTAATAACCTAGTCTAGTATCCTGATCTAGTATCCTGATCTAGTAACCTGATCTAGTAACCAGATCTAGTATCCTGATCTAGTATCCTGATCTAGTATCCTGATCTAGTAACCCGATCTAGTAACCCGGTCTAGTATCCTGATCTAGTAACCTGATCTAGTAACCTGATCTAGTAACCTGATCTAGTAACCTGATCTATTAACCTGATCTAGTAACCTGATCTAATAACCTGATCGAGTAACCTGATCTAGTAACCTGATCTAGTAACCTGGTCTAGTATCTTGATTTGGTAACCTGATCTAGTATCCTGATCTAGTAACCTGATCTAGTAACCTGATCTAGTAACCTGATCTAGTATCCTGATCTAGTCAACTAGTCTAGTAACCTGATCTAGTATCCTGATCTAGTAACCTGATCTAGTATCCTGATCTACTAACGCGATCTAGTAACCTGGTCTAGTAACCTGATCTAGTAGCTTGACAAGTATCCTGATCTAGTAGCCTTATCTAGTATCCTGCTCTAGTATCCTGATCTAGTATTCTGATCTAGTAACCTGATCTAGTATCCTGATCTAGTAACCTGATCTAGTAACCTGATCTAGTATCCTGATCTATTAACCTGATCTAGTATCCTGATCTAGGAACCCGATTTAGTAACCTGGTCTAGTATCCTGATCTAGTAACCCGATCTAGTAACCCGGTCTAGTATCCTGATCTAGTAACCTGATCTAGTAACCCGATCTAGTAACCTGATCTAGTAACCTGATCTAGTAACCTGATCTAGTAACCTGATCTAGTAACCTGATCTAATAACCTGATCGAGTAACCTGATCGAGTAACCTGATCTAGTATCCTGATCTAGTAACCTAGTCTAGTAACCTGATCTAGTATCCTGATCTAGTAACCTAGCCTAGACTCCTGATCTAGTAACCCGATCTAGTAACCTGATCTAGTATCCTGATCTAGTAACCTAGTCTAGTAACCTGATCTAGTAACCTGATCTAGTAACCTGATCTAGTATCCTGATTTAGTAACCTGGTCTAGTATCCTGATCTAGTAACCTAGTCTAGTAACCTGATCTAGTAGCCTGATCTAGTATCCTGATCTTGTAACCTGATCTAGTAGCCTGACTAGTAACCTGATCTAGTGACCTGATCTAGTAACCTAGTCTAGTAACCTGATCTAGTGTCCTGATATAGTAACCTGATCTAGTAACCTGATCTAGTAACCTGATCTAGTATCCTGATCTAGTAACCTAGTCTAGTAACCTGATCTAGTATCCTGATCTAGTAACCTGATCTAGTATCCTGATCTACTAACGCGATCTAGTAACCTGGTCTAGTAACCTGATCTAGTAGCTTGACAAGTATCCTGATCTAGTAGCCTGATCTAGTATCCTGCTCTAGTATCCTGCTCTAGTATCCTGATCTAGTAACCTGATCTAGTATCCTGATCTCGTAACCTGATCTCGTAACCTGATCTAGTATCCTGATCTATTAACCTGATCTAGTATCCTGATCTAGGAACCCAATTTAGTAACCTGGTCTAGTATCCTGATCTAGTAACCTGATCTAGTATTCTGATCTAATAACCTAGTCTAGTATCCTGATCTAGTAACCCGATCTAGTAAACCGGTCTAGTATCCTGATCTAGTAACCTGATCTAGTAACCCGATCTAGTAACCTGATCTAGTAACCTGATCTAGTAACCTGATCTAGTAACCTGGTCTAGTATCTTGATCTGGTAACCTGATCTAGTATCCTGATCTAGTAACCTGATCTAGTAACCTGATCTAGTATCCTGATCTAGTAACCTAGTCTAGTAACCTGATCTAGTATCCTGATCTAGTAACCTGATCTAGTATCCTGATCTACTAACGCATTCTAGTAACCTGGTCTAGTATCCTGATCTAGTAGCCTGACAAGTATCCTGATCTAGTAGCCTGATCTAGTATCCTGCTCTAGTATCCTGATCTAGTATCCTGATCTAGTAACCTGATCTAGTATCCTGATCTAGTAACCCGATGTAGTAACCTGGTCTAGTATCCTGATCTAGTAACCTGATCTAGTGTCCTGATCTAATAACCTAGTCTAGTATCCTGATCTAGTATCCTGATCTAGTAACCTGACCTAGTAACCTAGTCTAGTAACCTGATCTAGTATCCTGATCTAATAACCTAGTCTAGTATCCTGATCTAGTATCCTGATCTAGTAACCTGATCTAGTAACCAGATCTAGTATCCTGATCTAGTATCCTGATCTAGTATCCTGATCTAGTAACCCGATCTAGTAACCCGGTCTAGTATCCTGATCTAGTAACCTGATCTAGTAACCTGATCTAGTAACCTGATCTAGTAACCTGATCTAGTAACCTGATCTAGTAACCTGATCTAATAAGCTGATCGAGTAACCTGATCTAGTAACCTGATCTAGTAACCTGGTCTAGTATCTTGATCTGGTAACCTGATCTAGTATCCTGATCTAGTAACCTGATCTAGTAACCTGATCTAGTAACCTGATCTAGTATCCTGATCTAGTCAACTAGTCTAGTAACCTGATCTAGTATCCTGATCTAGTAACCTGATCTAGTATCCTGATCTACTAACGCGATCTAGTAACCTGGTCTAGTAACCTGATCTAGTAGCTTGACAAGTATCCTGATCTAGTAGCCTTATCTAGTATCCTGCTCTAGTATCCTGATCTAGTATTCTGATCTAGTAACCTGATCTAGTATCCTGATCTAGTAACCTGATCTAGTAACCTGATCTAGTATCCTGATCTATTAACCTGATCTAGTATCCTGATCTAGGAACCCGATTTAGTAACCTGGTCTAGTATCCTGATCTAGTAACCCGATCTAGTAACCCGGTCTAGTATCCTGATCTAGTAACCTGATCTAGTAACCCGATCTAGTAACCTGATCTAGTAACCTGATCTAGTAACCTGATCTAGTAACCTGATCTAGTAACCTGATCTAATAACCTGATCGAGTAACCTGATCTAGTAACCTGATCTAGTAACCTGGTCTAGTATCTTGATCTGGTAACCTGATCTAGTATCCTGATCTAGTAACCTGATCTAGTAACCTGATCTAGTATCCTGATCTAGTAACCTAGTCTAGTAACCTGATCTAGTATCCTGATCTAGTAACCTGATCTAGTATCCTGATCTACTAATGCATTCTAGTAATCTGGTCTAGTATCCTGATCTAGTATCCTGATCTAGTAACCTGACCTAGTAACCTAGTCTAGTAACCTGATCTAGTATCCTGATCTAATAACCTAGTCTAGTATCCTGATCTAGTATCCTGATCTAGTAACCTGATCTAGTAACCTGATCTAGTATCCTGATCTAGTAACCTGATCTAGTATCCTGATCTAGTAACCCGATCTAGTAACCCCGTCTAGTATCCTGATCTAGTAACCTGATCTAGTAACCTGATCTAGTAACCTGATCTAGTAACCTGATCTAGTATCATGATCTAGTAACCTGATCTAATAACCTGATCGAGTAACCTGATCTAGTAACCTGATCTAGTAACCTGGTCTAGTATCTTGATCTGGTAACCTGATCTAGTATCCTGATCTAGTAACCTGATCTAGTAACCTGATCTAGTAACCTGATCTAGTATCCTGATCTAGTCAACTAGTCTAGTAACCTGATCTAGTATCCTGATCTAGTAACCTGATCTAGTATCCTGATCTACTAACGCGATCTAGTAACCTGGTCTAGTAACCTGATCTAGTAGCTTGACAAGTATCCTGATCTAGTAGCCTTATCGAGTATCCTGCTCTAGTATCCTGATCTAGTATTCTGATCTAGTAACCTGATCTAGTATCCTGATCTAGTAACCTGATCTAGTATCCTGATCTATTAACCTGATCTAGTATCCTGATCTAGGAACCCAATTTAGTAACCTGGTCTAGTATCCTGATCTAGTAACCTGATCTAGTATTCTGATGTAATAACCTAGTCTAGTATCCTGATCTAGTAACCCGATCTAGTAACCCGGTCTAGTATCCTGATCTAGTAACCTGATCTAGTAACCCGATCTAGTAACCTGATCTAGTAACCTGATCTAGTAACCTGATCTAGTAACCTGATCTAATAACCTGATCGAGTAACCTGATCTAGTAACCTGATCTAGTAACCTGGTCTAGTATCTTGATCTGGTAACCTGATCTAGTATCCTGATCTAGTAACCTGATCTAGTAACCTGATCTAGTATCCTGATCTAGTAACCTAGTCTAGTAACCTGATCTAGTATCCTGATCTAGTAACCTGATCTAGTATCCTGATCTACTAACGCGATCTAGTAACCTGGTCTAGTATCCTGATCAAGTAGCCTGACAAGTATCCTGATCTAGTAGCCTGATCTAGTATCCTGCTCTAGTATCCTGATCTAGTATCCTGATCTAGTAACCTGATCTAGAATCCTGATCTAGTAACCCGATGTAGTAACCTGGTCTAGTATCCTGATCTAGTAACCTGATCTAGTATCCTGATCTAATAACCTAGTCTAGTATCCTGATCTAGTATCCTGATCTAGTAACCTGACCTAGTAACCTAGTCTAGTATCCTGATCTAGTATCCTGATCTAGTAACCTGATCTAGTAACCTGATCTAGTATCCTGATCTAGTAACCTGATCTAGTAACCTGATCTAGTATCCTGCTCTAGTATCCTGATCTAGTATTCTGATCTAGTAACCTGATCTAGTATCCTGATCTAGTAACCTGATCTAGTAACCTGATCTAGTATCCTGATCTATTAACCTGATCTAGTATCCTGATCTAGGAACCCGATTTAGTAACCTGGTCTAGTATCCTGATCTAGTAACCTGATCTAGTATGCTGATGTAATAACCTAGTCTAGTATCCTGATCTAGTAACCCGATCTAGTAACCCGGTCTAGTATCCTGATCTAGTAACCTGATCTAGTAACCCGATCTAGTAACCTGATCTAGTAACCTGATCTAGTAACCTGATCTAGTAACCTGATCTAGTAACCTGATCTAATAACCTGATCGAGTAACCTGATCTAGTAACCTGATCTAGTAACCTGGTCTAGTATCTTGATCTGGTAACCTGATCTAGTATCCTGATCTAGTAACCTGATCTAGTAACCTGATCTAGTATCCTGATCTAGTAACCTAGTCTAGTAACCTGATCTAGTATCCTGATCTAGTAACCTGATCTAGTATCCTGATCTACTAACGCGATCTAGTAACCTGGTCTAGTATCCTGATCAAGTAGCCTGACAAGTATCCTGATCTAGTAGCCTGATCTAGTATCCTGCTCTAGTATCCTGATCTAGTATCCTGATCTAGTAACCTGATCTAGAATCCTGATCTAGTAACCCGATGTAGTAACCTGGTCTAGTATCCTGATCTAGTAACCTGATCTAGTATCCTGATCTAATAACCTAGTCTAGTATCCTGATCTAGTATCCTGATCTAGTAACCTGACCTAGTAACCTAGTCTAGTATCCTGATCTAGTATCCTGATCTAGTAACCTGATCTAGTAACCTGATCTAGTAACCTGATCTAGTAGCCTGATCTAGTAACCTGATCTAGTAACTTGATCTAGTAACCTGATCTAATAACCTGATATAGTAGCCTGATCTAGCAGCCTGATCTAGTAACCTGATCTAGTAACCTGATCTAGTAGCCTGATCTAGTATCCTGATCTAGTAACCTGAGCTAGTAGCCTGATCTAGTAACTCGATCTAGTAACCTGGTCTAGTAACCTGATCTAGTAACCTGATCTAGTATCATGATCTAGTAACCTGATCTAATAACCTGATCGAGTAACCTGATCTAGTAACCTGATCTAGTAACCTGGTCTAGTATCTTGATCTGGTAACCTGATCTAGTATCCTGATCTAGTAACCTGATCTAGTAACCTGATCTAGTAACCTGATCTAGTATCCTGATCTAGTCAACTAGTCTAGTAACCTGATCTAGTATCCTGATCTAGTAACCTGATCTAGTATCCTGATCTACTAACGCGATCTAGTAACCTGGTCTAGTAACCTGATCTAGTAGCTTGACAAGTATCCTGATCTAGTAGCCTTATCGAGTATCCTGCTCTAGTATCCTGATCTAGTATTCTGATCTAGTAACCTGATCTAGTATCCTGATCTAGTAACCTGATCTAGTATCCTGATCTATTAACCTGATCTAGTATCCTGATCTAGGAACCCAATTTAGTAACCTGGTCTAGTATCCTGATCTAGTAACCTGATCTAGTATTCTGATGTAATAACCTAGTCTAGTATCCTGATCTAGTAACCCGATCTAGTAACCCGGTCTAGTATCCTGATCTAGTAACCTGATCTAGTAACCCGATCTAGTAACCTGATCTAGTAACCTGATCTAGTAACCTGATCTAGTAACCTGATCTAATAACCTGATCGAGTAACCTGATCTAGTAACCTGATCTAGTAACCTGGTCTAGTATCTTGATCTGGTAACCTGATCTAGTATCCTGATCTAGTAACCTGATCTAGTATCCTGATCTAATAACCTAGTCTAGTATCCTGATCTAGTATCCTGATCTAGTAACCTGACCTAGTAACCTAGTCTAGTATCCTGATCTAGTATCCTGATCTAGTAACCTGATCTAGTAACCTGATCTAGTATCCTGATCTAGTAACCTGATCTAGTAACCTGATCTAGTATCCTGCTCTAGTATCCTGATCTAGTATTCTGATCTAGTAACCTGATCTAGTATCCTGATCTAGTAACCTGATCTAGTAACCTGATCTAGTATCCTGATCTATTAACCTGATCTAGTATCCTGATCTAGGAACCCGATTTAGTAACCTGGTCTAGTATCCTGATCTAGTAACCTGATCTAGTATGCTGATGTAATAACCTAGTCTAGTATCCTGATCTAGTAACCCGATCTAGTAACCCGGTCTAGTATCCTGATCTAGTAACCTGATCTAGTAACCCGATCTAGTAACCTGATCTAGTAACCTGATCTAGTAACCTGATCTAGTAACCTGATCTAGTAACCTGATCTAATAACCTGATCGAGTAACCTGATCTAGTAACCTGATCTAGTAACCTGGTCTAGTATCTTGATCTGGTAACCTGATCTAGTATCCTGATCTAGTAACCTGATCTAGTAACCTGATCTAGTATCCTGATCTAGTAACCTAGTCTAGTAACCTGATCTAGTATCCTGATCTAGTAACCTGATCTAGTATCCTGATCTACTAACGCGATCTAGTAACCTGGTCTAGTATCCTGATCAAGTAGCCTGACAAGTATCCTGATCTAGTAGCCTGATCTAGTATCCTGCTCTAGTATCCTGATCTAGTATCCTGATCTAGTAACCTGATCTAGAATCCTGATCTAGTAACCCGATGTAGTAACCTGGTCTAGTATCCTGATCTAGTAACCTGATCTAGTATCCTGATCTAATAACCTAGTCTAGTATCCTGATCTAGTATCCTGATCTAGTAACCTGACCTAGTAACCTAGTCTAGTATCCTGATCTAGTATCCTGATCTAGTAACCTGATCTAGTAACCTGATCTAGTAACCTGATCTAGTAGCCTGATCTAGTAACCTGATCTAGTAACTTGATCTAGTAACCTGATCTAATAACCTGATATAGTAGCCTGATCTAGCAGCCTGATCTAGTAACCTGATCTAGTAACCTGATCTAGTAGCCTGATCTAGTATCCTGATCTAGTAACCTGAGCTAGTAGCCTGATCTAGTAACTCGATCTAGTAACCTGGTCTAGTAGCGTGATCTAGTAGCCTGATCTAGTAACCTGATCTAGTAACCTAAACTATTAACCCAATCTAGTAACCTGGTCTAGTAGCTTGATCTAGTAACCTGATCTAGTCTCCTGATCTAGTAACCCGATTTAGTAACCTGGTCTAGTATCCTGATCTAGTAGCCTAATCTAGTAACCTAGCCTAGTATCCTGATCTAGTAACCTGATCTAGTAACCTGATCTAGTATCCTGATCTAGTATCCTGATCTAGTAACCTAGTCTAGTAACCTGATCTAGTATCCTGATCTAGTAACCTGATCTAGTATCCTGATCTACTAACGCGATCTAGTAACCTGGTCTAGTATCCTGATCAAGTAGCCTGACAAGTAAGTAACCTGATCTAGTAACCTGATCTAGTATCCTGATCTAGTATCCTGATCTAGTAACCTAGTCTAGTAACCTGATCTAGTATCCTGATCTAGTAACCTGATCTAGTATCCTGATCTACTAACGCGATCTAGTAACCTGGTCTAGTATCCTGATCAAGTAGCCTGACAAGTATCCTGATCTAGTAGCCTGATCTAGTATCCTGCTCTAGTATCCTGATCTAGTATCCTGATCTAGTAACCTGATCTAGAATCCTGATCTAGTAACCCGATGTAGTAACCTGGTCTAGTATCCTGATCTAGTAACCTGATCTAGTATCCTGATCTAATAACCTAGTCTAGTATCCTGATCTAGTATCCTGATCTAGTATCCTGATCTAGTAACCTGATCTAGAATCCTGATCTAGTAACCTAGTCTAGTATCCTGATCTAGTATCCTGATCTAGTAACCTGATCTAGTAACCTGATCTAGTATCCTGATCTAGTAACCTGATCTAGTAACCTGATCTAGTATCCTGCTCTAGTATCCTGATCTAGTATTCTGATCTAGTAACCTGATCTAGTATCCTGATCTAGTAACCTGATCTAGTAACCTGATCTAGTATCCTGATCTATTAACCTGATCTAGTATCCTGATCTAGGAACCCGATTTAGTAACCTGGTCTAGTATCCTGATCTAGTAACCTGATCTAGTATGCTGATGTAATAACCTAGTCTAGTATCCTGATCTAGTAACCCGATCTAGTAACCCGGTCTAGTATCCTGATCTAGTAACCCGATCTAGTAACCTGATCTAGTAACCTGATCTAGTAACCTGATCTAGTAACCTGATCTAGTAACCTGATCTAATAACCTGATCGAGTAACCTGATCTAGTAACCTGATCTAGTAACCTGGTCTAGTATCTTGATCTGGTAACCTGATCTAGTATCCTGATCTAGTAACCTGATCTAGTAACCTAATCTAGTATCCTGATCTAGTAACCTAGTCTAGTAACCTGATCTAGTATCCTGATCTAGTAACCTGATCTAGTATCCTGATCTACTAACGCGATCTAGTAACCTGGTCTAGTATCCTGATCAAGTAGCCTGACAAGTATCCTGATCTAGTAGCCTGATCTAGTATCCTGCTCTAGTATCCTGATCTAGTATCCTGATCTAGTAACCTGATCTAGAATCCTGATCTAGTAACCCGATGTAGTAACCTGGTCTAGTATCCTGATCTAGTAACCTGATCTAGTATCCTGATCTAATAACCTAGTCTAGTATCCTGATCTAGTATCCTGATCTAGTAACCTGACCTAGTAACCTAGTCTAGTATCCTGATCTAGTATCCTGATCTAGTAACCTGATCTAGTAACCTGATCTAGTAACCTGATCTAGTAGCCTGATCTAGTAACCTGATCTAGTAACTTGATCTAGTAACCTGATCTAATAACCTGATATAGTAGCCTGATCTAGCAGCCTGATCTAGTAACCTGATCTAGTAACCTGATCTAGTAGCCTGATCTAGTATCCTGATCTAGTAACCTGAGCTAGTAGCCTGATCTAGTAACTCGATCTAGTAACCTGGTCTAGTAGCGTGATCTAGTAGCCTGATCTAGTAACCTGATCTAGTAACCTAAACTATTAACCCAATCTAGTAACCTGGTCTAGTAGCTTGATCTAGTAACCTGATCTAGTCTCCTGATCTAGTAACCCGATTTAGTAACCTGGTCTAGTATCCTGATCTAGTAGCCTAATCTAGTAACCTAGCCTAGTATCCTGATCTAGTAACCTGATCTAGTAACCTTTACTAGTATCCTGATCTAGTATCCTGATCTAGTAACCCAATGTAGTAACCTGGTCTAGTATCCTGATCTAGTAACCTGATCTAGTATCCTGTTCTAATAACCTAGTCTAGTTTCCTGATCTAGTATCCTGATCTAGTAACCTGATCTAGTAACCTGATCTAGTATCCTGATCTAGTAACCCGGTCTAGTATCCTGATCTAGTAACCTGATCTAGTAACCTGATCTAGTAACCTGATCTAGTAACCTGATCTAGTATCATGATCTAGTAACCTGATCTAATAACCTGATCGAGTAACCTGATCTAATAACCTAGTCTAGTATCCTGATCTAGTAACCTGACCTAGTAACCTAGTCTAGTAACCTGATCTAGTATCCTGATCTAATAACCTAGTCTAGTATCCTGATCTAGTATCCTGATCTAGTAACCTGATCTAGTAACCAGATCTAGTATCCTGATCTAGTATCCTGATCTAGTATCCTGATCTAGTAACCCGATCTAGTAACCCGGTCTAGTATCCTGATCTAGTAACCTGATCTAGTAACCTGATCTAGTAACCTGATCTAGTAACCTGATCTATTAACCTGATCTAGTAACCTGATCTAATAACCTGATCGAGTAACCTGATCTAGTAACCTGATCTAGTAACCTGGTCTAGTATCTTGATTTGGTAACCTGATCTAGTATCCTGATCTAGTAACCTGATCTAGTAACCTGATCTAGTAACCTGATCTAGTATCCTGATCTAGTCAACTAGTCTAGTAACCTGATCTAGTATCCTGATCTAGTAACCTGATCTAGTATCCTGATCTACTAACGCGATCTAGTAACCTGGTCTAGTAACCTGATCTAGTAGCTTGACAAGTATCCTGATCTAGTAGCCTTATCTAGTATCCTGCTCTAGTATCCTGATCTAGTATTCTGATCTAGTAACCTGATCTAGTATCCTGATCTAGTAACCTGATCTAGTAACCTGATCTAGTATCCTGATCTATTAACCTGATCTAGTATCCTGATCTAGGAACCCGATTTAGTAACCTGGTCTAGTATCCTGATCTAGTAACCCGATCTAGTAACCCGGTCTAGTATCCTGATCTAGTAACCTGATCTAGTAACCCGATCTAGTAACCTGATCTAGTAACCTGATCTAGTAACCTGATCTAGTAACCTGATCTAGTAACCTGATCTAATAACCTGATCGAGTAACCTGATCTAGTAACCTGATCTAGTAACCTGGTCTAGTATCTTGATCTGGTAACCTGATCTAGTATCCTGATCTAGTAACCTGATCTAGTAACCTGATCTAGTATCCTGATCTAGTAACCTAGTCTAGTAACCTGATCTAGTATCCTGATCTAGTAACCTAGCCTAGACTCCTGATCTAGTAACCCGATCTATTAACCTGATCTAGTATCCTGATCTAGTAACCTGATCTAGTATCCTGATTTAGTAACCTGGTCTAGTATCCTGATCTAGTAACCTAGTCTAGTAACCTGATCTAGTAGCCTGATCTAGTATCCTGATCTTGTAACCTGATCTAGTAGCCTGACTAGTAACCTGATCTAGTGACCTGATCTAGTAACCTAGTCTAGTAACCTGATCTAGTGTCCTGATATAGTAACCTGATCTAGTAACCTGATCTAGTATCCTGATCTAGTAACCTAGTCTAGTAACCTGATCTAGTATCCTGATCTAGTAACCTGATCTAGTATCCTGATCTACTAACGCGATCTAGTAACCTGGTCTAGTAACCTGATCTAGTAGCTTGACAAGTATCCTGATCTAGTAGCCTGATCTAGTATCCTGCTCTAGTATCCTGATCTAGTATTCTGATCTAGTAACCTGATCTAGTATCCTGATCTCGTAACCTGATCTCGTAACCTGATCTAGTATCCTGATCTATTAACCTGATCTAGTATCCTGATCTAGGAACCCAATTTAGTAACCTGGTCTAGTATCCTGATCTAGTAACCTGATCTAGTATTCTGATCTAATAACCTAGTCTAGTATCCTGATCTAGTAACCCGATCTAGTAAACCGGTCTAGTATCCTGATCTAGTAACCTGATCTAGTAACCCGATCTAGTAACCTGATCTAGTAACCTGATCTAGTAACCTGATCTAGTATCATGATCTAGTAACCTGATCTAATAACCTGATCGAGTAACCTGATCTAGTAACCTGATCTAGTAACCTGGTCTAGTATCTTGATCTGGTAACCTGATCTAGTATCCTGATCTAGTAACCTGATCTAGTAACCTGATCTAGTATCCTGATCTAGTAACCTAGTCTAGTAACCTGATCTAGTATCCTGATCTAGTAACCTGATCTAGTATCCTGATCTACTAACGCATTCTAGTAACCTGGTCTAGTATCCTGATCTAGTAGCCTGACAAGTATCCTGATCTAGTAGCCTGATCTAGTATCCTGCTCTAGTATCCTGATCTAGTATCCTGATCTAGTAACCTGATCTAGTATCCTGATCTAGTAACCCGATGTAGTAACCTGGTCTAGTATCCTGATCTAGTAACCTGATCTAGTATCCTGATCTAATAACCTAGTCTAGTATCCTGATCTAGTATCCTGATCTAGTAACCTGACCTAGTAACCTAGTCTAGTAACCTGATCTAGTATCCTGATCTAATAACCTAGTCTAGTATCCTGATCTAGTATCCTGATCTAGTAACATGATCTAGTAACCAGATCTAGTATCCTGATCTAGTATCCTGATCTAGTATCCTGATCTAGTAACCCGATCTAGTAACCCGGTCTAGTATCCTGATCTAGTAACCTGATCTAGTAACCTGATCTAGTAACCTGATCTAGTAACCTGATCTAGTAACCTGATCTAATAAGCTGATCGAGTAACCTGATCTAGTAACCTGATCTAGTAACCTGGTCTAGTATCTTGATCTGGTAACCTGATCTAGTATCCTGATCTAGTAACCTGATCTAGTAACCTGATCTAGTAACCTGATCTAGTATCCTGATCTAGTCAACTAGTCTAGTAACCTGATCTAGTATCCTGATCTAGTAACCTGATCTAGTATCCTGATCTACTAACGCGATCTAGTAACCTGGTCTAGTAACCTGATCTAGTAGCTTGACAAGTATCCTGATCTAGTAGCCTTATCTAGTATCCTGCTCTAGTATCCTGATCTAGTATTCTGATCTAGTAACCTGATCTAGTATCCTGGTCTAGTATCTTGATCTGGTAACCTGATCTAGTATCCTGATCTAGTAACCTGATCTAGTAACCTGATCTAGTATCCTGATCTAGTAACCTAGTCTAGTAACCTGATCTAGTAACCTGATCTAGTAACCTAGCCTAGACTCCTGATCTAGTAACCCGATCTAGTAACCTGATCTAGTATCCTGATCTAGTAACCTAGTCTAGTAACCTGATCTAGTAACCTGATCTAGTAACCTGATCTAGTATCCTGATTTAGTAACCTGGTCTAGGATCCTGATCTAGTAACCTGATCTAGTAACCTGATCTAGTAACCTGATCTAGTAACCTGATCTAATAACCTGATCGAGTAACCTGATCTAGTAACCTGATCTAGTAACCTGGTCTAGTATCTTGATCTGGTAACCTGATCTAGTATCCTGATCTAGTAACCTGATCTAGTAACCTGATCTAGTATCCTGATCTAGTAACCTAGTCTAGTAACCTGATCTAGTATCCTGATCTAGTAACCTAGCCTAGACTCCTGATCTAGTAACCCGATCTAGTAACCTGATCTAGTATCCTGATCTAGTAACCTAGTCTAGTAACCTGATCTAGTAACCTGATCTAGTATCCTGATTTAGTAACCTGGTCTAGTATCCTGATCTAGTAACCTAGTCTAGTAACCTGATCTAGTAGCCTGATCTAGTATCCTGATCTTGTAACCTGATCTAGTAGCCTGAATAGTAACCTGATCTAGTGACCTGATCTAGTAACCTAGTCTAGTAACCTGATCTAGTGTCCTGATATAGTAACCTGATCTAGTAACCTGATCTAGTAACCTGATCTAGTATCCTGATCTAGTAACCTAGTCTAGTAACCTGATCTAGTATCCTGATCTAGTAACCTGATCTAGTATCCTGATCTACTAACGCGATCTAGTAACCTGGTCTAGTAACCTGATCTAGTAGCTTGACAAGTATCCTGATCTAGTAGCCTGATCTAGTATCCTGCTCTAGTATCCTGATCTAGTATTCTGATCTAGTAACCTGATCTAGTATCCTGATCTCGTAACCTGATCTCGTAACCTGATCTAGTATCCTGATCTATTAACCTGATCTAGTATCCTGATCTAGGAACCCAATTTAGTAACCTGGTCTAGTATCCTGATCTAGTAACCTGATCTAGTATTCTGATCTAATAACCTAGTCTAGTATCCTGATCTAGTAACCCGATCTAGTAAACCGGTCTAGTATCCTGATCTAGTAACCTGATCTAGTAACCCGATCTAGTAACCTGATCTAGTAACCTGATCTAGTAACCTGATCTAGTATCATGATCTAGTAACCTGATCTAATAACCTGATCGAGTAACCTGATCTAGTAACCTGATCTAGTAACCTGGTCTAGTATCTTGATCTGGTAACCTGATCTAGTATCCTGATCTAGTAACCTGATCTAGTAACCTGATCTAGTATCCTGATCTAGTAACCTAGTCTAGTAACCTGATCTAGTATCCTGATCTAGTAACCTGATCTAGTATCCTGATCTACTAACGCATTCTAGTAACCTGGTCTAGTATCCTGATCTAGTAGCCTGACAAGTATCCTGATCTAGTAGCCTGATCTAGTATCCTGCTCTAGTATCCTGATCTAGTATCCTGATCTAGTAACCTGATCTAGTATCCTGATCTAGTAACCCGATGTAGTAACCTGGTCTAGTATCCTGATCTAGTAACCTGATCTAGTATCCTGATCTAATAACCTAGTCTAGTATCCTGATCTAGTATCCTGATCTAGTAACCTGACCTAGTAACCTAGTCTAGTAACCTGATCTAGTATCCTGATCTAATAACCTAGTCTAGTATCCTGATCTAGTATCCTGATCTAGTAACATGATCTAGTAACCAGATCTAGTATCCTGATCTAGTATCCTGATCTAGTATCCTGATCTAGAAACCCGATCTAGTAACCCGGTCTAGTATCCTGATCTAGTAACCTGATCTAGTAACCTGATCTAGTAACCTGATCTAGTAACCTGATCTAGTAACCTGATCTAATAAGCTGATCGAGTAACCTGATCTAGTAACCTGGTCTAGTAACCTGGTCTAGTATCTTGATCTGGTAACCTGATCTAGTATCCTGATCTAGTAACCTGATCTAGTAACCTGATCTAGTAACCTGATCTAGTATCCTGATCTAGTCAACTAGTCTAGTAACCTGATCTAGTATCCTGATCTAGTAACCTGATCTAGTATCCTGATCTACTAACGCGATCTAGTAACCTGGTCTAGTAACCTGATCTAGTAGCTTGACAAGTATCCTGATCTAGTAGCCTTATCTAGTATCCTGCTCTAGTATCCTGATCTAGTATTCTGATCTAGTAACCTGATCTAGTATCCTGATCTAGTAACCTGATCTAGTAACCTGATCTAGTATCCTGATCTATTAACCTGATCTAGTATCCTGATCTAGGAACCCGATTTAGTAACCTGGTCTAGTATCCTGATCTAGTAACCCGATCTAGTAACCCGGTCTAGTATCCTGATCTAGTAACCTGATCTAGTAACCCGATCTAGTAACCTGATCTAGTAACCTGATCTAGTAACCTGATCTAGTAACCTGATCTAGTAACCTGATCTAATAACCTGATCGAGTAACCTGATCTAGTAACCTGATCTAGTAACCTGGTCTAGTATCTTGATCTGGTAACCTGATCTAGTATCCTGATCTAGTAACCTGATCTAGTAACCTGATCTAGTATCCTGATCTAGTAACCTAGTCTAGTAACCTGATCTAGTATCCTGATCTAGTAACCTGATCTAGTATCCTGATCTACTAATGCATTCTAGTAATCTGGTCTAGTATCCTGATCTAGTATCCTGATCTAGTAACCTGACCTAGTAACCTAGTCTAGTAACCTGATCTAGTATCCTGATCTAATAACCTAGTCTAGTATCCTGATCTAGTATCCTGATCTAGTAACCTGATCTAGTAACCTGATCTAGTATCCTGATCTAGTAACCTGATCTAGTATCCTGATCTAGTAACCCGATCTAGTAACCCCGTCTAGTATCCTGATCTAGTAACCTGATCTAGTAACCTGATCTAGTAACCTGATCTAGTAACCTGATCTAGTATCATGATCTAGTAACCTGATCTAATAACCTGATCGAGTAACCTGATCTAGTAACCTGATCTAGTAACCTGGTCTAGTATCTTGATCTGGTAACCTGATCTAGTATCCTGATCTAGTAACCTGATCTAGTAACCTGATCTAGTAACCTGATCTAGTATCCTGATCTAGTCAACTAGTCTAGTAACCTGATCTAGTATCCTGATCTAGTAACCTGATCTAGTATCCTGATCTACTAACGCGATCTAGTAACCTGGTCTAGTAACCTGATCTAGTAGCTTGACAAGTATCCTGATCTAGTAGCCTTATCTAGTATCCTGCTCTAGTATCCTGATCTAGTATTCTGATCTAGTATTCTGATCTAGTAACCTGATCTAGTATCCTGATCTAGTAACCTGATCTAGTAACCTGATCTAGTATCCTGATCTATTAACCTGATCTAGTATCCTGATCTAGGAACCCGATTTAGTAACCTGGTCTAGTATCCTGATCTAGTAACCCGATCTAGTAACCCGGTCTAGTATCCTGATCTAGTAACCTGATCTAGTAACCCGATCTAGTAACCTGATCTAGTAACCTGATCTAGTAACCTGATCTAGTAACCTGATCTAGTAACCTGATCTAATAACCTGATCGAGTAACCTGATCTAGTAACCTGATCTAGTAACCTGGTCTAGTATCTTGATCTGGTAACCTGATCTAGTATCCTGATCTAGTAACCTGATCTAGTAACCTGATCTAGTATCCTGATCTAGTAACCTAGTCTAGTAACCTGATCTAGTATCCTGATCTAGTAACCTGATCTAGTATCCTGATCTACTAATGCATTCTAGTAATCTGGTCTAGTATCCTGATCTAGTATCCTGATCTAGTAACCTGACCTAGTAACCTAGTCTAGTAACCTGATCTAGTATCCTGATCTAATAACCTAGTCTAGTATCCTGATCTAGTATCCTGATCTAGTAACCTGATCTAGTAACCTGATCTAGTATCCTGATCTAGTAACCTGATCTAGTATCCTGATCTAGTAACCCGATCTAGTAACCCCGTCTAGTATCCTGATCTAGTAACCTGATCTAGTAACCTGATCTAGTAACCTGATCTAGTAACCTGATCTAGTATCATGATCTAGTAACCTGATCTAATAACCTGATCGAGTAACCTGATCTAGTAACCTGATCTAGTAACCTGGTCTAGTATCTTGATCTGGTAACCTGATCTAGTATCCTGATCTAGTAACCTGATCTAGTAACCTGATCTAGTAACCTGATCTAGTATCCTGATCTAGTCAACTAGTCTAGTAACCTGATCTAGTATCCTGATCTAGTAACCTGATCTAGTATCCTGATCTACTAACGCGATCTAGTAACCTGGTCTAGTAACCTGATCTAGTAGCTTGACAAGTATCCTGATCTAGTAGCCTTATCGAGTATCCTGCTCTAGTATCCTGATCTAGTATTCTGATCTAGTAACCTGATCTAGTATCCTGATCTAGTAACCTGATCTAGTATCCTGATCTACTAACCTGATCTAGTATCCTGATCTAGGAACCCAATTTAGTAACCTGGTCTAGTATCCTGATCTAGTAACCTGATCTAGTATTCTGATGTAATAACCTAGTCTAGTATCCTGATCTAGTAACCCGATCTAGTAACCCGGTCTAGTATCCTGATCTAGTAACCTGATCTAGTAACCCGATCTAGTAACCTGATCTAGTAACCTGATCTAGTAACCTGATCTAGTAACCTGATCTAATAACCTGATCGAGTAACCTGATCTAGTAACCTGATCTAGTAACCTGGTCTAGTATCTTGATCTGGTAACCTGATCTAGTATCCTGATCTAGTAACCTGATCTAGTAACCTGATCTAGTATCCTGATCTAGTAACCTAGTCTAGTAACCTGATCTAGTATCCTGATCTAGTAACCTGATCTAGTATCCTGATCTACTAACGCGATCTAGTAACCTGGTCTAGTATCCTGATCAAGTAGCCTGACAAGTATCCTGATCTAGTAGCCTGATCTAGTATCCTGCTCTAGTATCCTGATCTAGTATCCTGATCTAGTAACCTGATCTAGAATCCTGATCTAGTAACCCGATGTAGTAACCTGGTCTAGTATCCTGATCTAGTAACCTGATCTAGTATCCTGATCTAATAACCTAGTCTAGTATCCTGATCTAGTATCCTGATCTAGTAACCTGACCTAGTAACCTAGTCTAGTATCCTGATCTAGTATCCTGATCTAGTAACCTGATCTAGTAACCTGATCTAGTAACCTGATCTAGTAGCCTGATCTAGTAACCTGATCTAGTAACTTGATCTAGTAACCTGATCTAATAACCTGATATAGTAGCCTGATCTAGCAGCCTGATCTAGTAACCTGATCTAGTAACCTGATCTAGTAGCCTGATCTAGTATCCTGATCTAGTAACCTGAGCTAGTAGCCTGATCTAGTAACTCGATCTAGTAACCTGGTCTAGTAGCGTGATCTAGTAGCCTGATCTAGTAACCTGATCTAGTAACCTAAACTATTAACCCAATCTAGTAACCTGGTCTAGTAGCTTGATCTAGTAACCTGATCTAGTCTCCTGATCTAGTAACCCGATTTAGTAACCTGGTCTAGTATCCTGATCTAGTAGCCTAATCTAGTAACCTAGCCTAGTATCCTGATCTAGTAACCTGATCTAGTAACCTGATCTAGTATCCTGATCTAGTATCCTGATCTAGTAACCCAATGTAGTAACCTGGTCTAGTATCCTGATCTAGTAACCTGATCTAGTATCCTGTTCTAATAACCTAGTCTAGTTTCCTGATCTAGTATCCTGATCTAGTAACCTGATCTAGTAACCTGATCTAGTATCCTGATCTAGTAACCCGATCTAGTAACCCGGTCTAGTATCCTGATCTAGTAACCTGATCTAGTAACCTGATCTAGTAACCTGATCTAGTAACCTGATCTAGTATCATGATCTAGTAACCTGATCTAATAACCTGATCGAGTAACCTGATCTAGTAACCTGATCTAGTATCTTGATCTGGTAACCTGATCTAGTATCCTGATCTTGTATCCTGATCTAGTATCCTGATCTAGTAACCTGATCTAGTATTCTGATCTAGTATTCTGATCTAGTAACCTGATCTAGGTTCCTGATCTAGTAACCTGATCTAGTAACCTGATCTTGTAACCTGATCTAGTATCCTGATCTAGTAACCTGATCTAGTATCCTGATCTACTAACCCGATCTAGTTACCTGGTCTAGTATCCTGATCTAGTAGCCTGTAAAGTATCCTGATCTAGTAGCCTGATCTAGTATTCTGCTCTAGTATCCTGATCTAGTAACCTGGTATAGTATCCTGATCTAGAAACCTGATCTAGTAACCCGATCTAGTAACCTAGTCTAGTAACCTGATCTAGAATCCTGATCTGGTAACCTAGTCAGTAGCCTGATCTAGTAGCCTGATCTAGTATCCTGATCTAGTATCCTGATCTAGTAACCTAGTCTAGTATCCTGATCTAGTAGCCTGACTAGTAACCTGATCTAGTAACCTAGTCTAGTAACCTGATCTAGTGTCCTGATCTAGTGTCCTGATCTAGTAACCTGATCTAGTATCCTGATCTAGTAACCTGATCTAGTAACCTGATCTAGTAACCTGATCTAGTAACCTGATCTAGTATCCTGATCTAGTATCCTGATCTAGTAACCTGATCTAGTAACCTGATCTAGTAACCTGATCTAGTAACCTGATCTAGTAACTTCATCTAGTAACCTGATCTAGTAGCCTGATCTAGTAACCTGATCTAGTAACCTGGTCTAGTATCTTGATCTGGTAACCTGATCTAGTATCCTGATCTTGTATCCTGATCTAGTATCCTGATCTAGTAACCTGATCTAGTATTCTGATCTAGTAACCTGATCTAGTAACCTGATCTAGGTTCCTGATCTAGTAACCTGATCTAGTAACCTGATCTAGTAACTTGATCTAGTAACCTGCTCTAGTAGCCTGATCTAGTAACCTGATCTAGTAACCTGATCTAGTAACCTGGTCTAGTATCTTGATCTGGTAACCTGGTCTAGTATCTTGATCTACTAACCCGATCTAGTTACCTGGTATAGTATCCTGATCTAGTAGCCTGTTTAGTATCCTGATCTAGTAGCCTTATCTAGTATACTGCTCTAGTATCCTGATCTAGTAACCTGGTCTAGTATCCTGATCTAGAAACCTGATCTAGTAACCCGATCTAGTAACCTAGTCTAGTAACCTGATCTAGAATCCTGATCTGGTAACCTAGTCAGTAGTCTGATCTAGTAGCCTGATCTAGTATCCTTATCTAGTATCCTGATCTAGTAACCTAGTCTAGTATCCTGATCTAGTAGCCTGACTAGTAACCTGATCTAGTAACCTAGTCTAGTAACCTGATCTAGTGTCCTGATCTAGTGTCCTGATCTAGTAACCTGATCTAGTATCCTGATCTAGTAACCTGATCTAGTAACCTGATCTAGTAACCTGATCTAGTAACCTAGTCTAGTATCCTGATCTAGTATCCTGATCTACTAACCTGATCTAGTAACCTGATCTAGTAACCTGATCTAGTAGCCTGATCTAGTAGCCTGATCTAGTAACCTGATCTAGTAACTAAATCTAGTAACCTGATCTAGTAGCCTAAACTATTAACCCAATCTAGTAACCTGGTCTAGTAGCTTGATCTAGTAACCTGATCTAGTCTCCTGATCTAGTAACCCGATTTAGTAACCTGGTCTAGTATCCTGATCTAGTAGCCTAATCTAGTAACCTAGCCTAGTATCCTGATCTAGTAACCCGGTCTAGTAACCTGATCTAGTATCCTGATCTAGTAACCTGATCTAGTAACCTGATCTAGTAACCTGATCTAGTAACCTGGTCTAGTATCCTGATCTCGTAACCTAGTCTAGTTACCTAGTCTAGTATCCTGATCTAGTAACCTGATCTGGTGACCTGATCTAGTATCCTGATCTAGTAACCTGATCTAGTATCCTGATCTAGTAACCCGATGTAGTAACCTGGTCTAGTATCCTGATCTAGTAACCTGATCTAGTATCCTGATCTAATAACCTAGTCTAGTATCCTGATCTAGTATCCTGATCTAGTATCCTGATCTAGTAACCTGATCTAGTAACCTGATCTAGTAACCTGATCTAGTAACCTGATCTAGTATCCTGATCTAGTAACCTGATCTAGTATCCTGATCTACTAACCCGATCTAGTTACCTGGTATAGTATCCTGATCTAGTAGCCTGTTTAGTATCCTGATCTAGTAGCCTTATCTAGTATACTGCTCTAGTATCCTGATCTAGTAACCTGGTCTAGTATCCTGATCTAGAAACCTGATCTAGTAACCCGATCTAGTAACCTGGTCTAGTATCTTGATCTGGTAACCTGATCTAGTATCCTGATCTTGTATCCTGATCTAGTATCCTGATCTAGTAACCTGATCTAGAATCCTGATCTGGTAACCTAGTCAGTAGTCTGATCTAGTAGCCTTATCTAGTATCCTTATCTAGTATCCTGATCTAGTAACCTAGTCTAGTATCCTGATCTAGTAGCCTGACTAGTAACCTGATCTAGTAACCTAGTCTAGTAACCTGATCTAGTGTCCTGATCTAGTGTCCTGATCTAGTAACCTGATCTAGTATCCTGATCTAGTAACCTGATCTAGTAACCTGATCTAGTAACCTGATCTAGTAACCTAGTCTAGTATCCTGATCTAGTATCCTGATCTACTAACCTGATCTAGTAACCTGATCTAGTAACCTGATCTAGTAGCCTGATCTAGTAGCCTGATCTAGTAACCTGATCTAGTAACTTGATCTAGTAACCTGATCTAGTAGCCTAAACTATTAACCCAATCTAGTAACCTGGTCTAGTAGCTTGATCTAGTAACCTGATCTAGTCTCCTGATCTAGTAACCCGATTTAGTAACCTGGTCTAGTATCCTGATCTAGTAGCCTAATCTAGTAACCTAGCCTAGTATCCTGATCTAGTAACCCGATCTAGTAACCTGATCTAGTAACCTAGTCTAGTAACCTGATCTAGTGTCCTGATCTAGTGTCCTGATCTAGTAACCTGATCTAGTATCCTGATCTAGTAACCTGATCTAGTAACCTGATCTAGTAACCTGATCTAGTAACCTGATCTAGTATCCTGATCTAGTATCCTGATCTAGTAACCTGATCTAGTAACCTGATCTAGTAACCTGATCTAGTAACCTGATCTAGTAACTTCATCTAGTAACCTGATCTAGTAGCCTGATCTAGTAACCTGATCTAGTAACCTGGTCTAGTATCTTGATCTGGTAACCTGATCTAGTATCCTGATCTTGTATCCTGATCTAGTATCCTGATCTAGTAACCTGATCTAGTATTCTGATCTAGTAACCTGATCTAGTAACCTGATCTAGGTTCCTGATCTAGTAACCTGATCTAGTAACCTGATCTAGTAACCTGATCTAGTAACTTGATCTAGTAACCTGGTCTAGTATCTTGATCTGGTAACCTGGTCTAGTATCTTGATCTGGTAACCTGATCTAGTATCCTGATCTTGTATCCTGATCTAGTATCCTGATCTAGTAACCTGATCTAGTATTCTGATCTAGTAACCTGATCTAGTAACCTGATCTAGTAACCTGATCTTGTAACCTGATCTAGTATCCTGATCTAGTAACCTGATCTAGTATCCTGATCTTGTATCCTGATCTAGTATCCTGATCTAGTAACCTGATCTAGTATTCTGATCTAGTAACCTGATCTAGTAACCTGATCTAGTAACCTGATCTTGTAACCTGATCTAGTATCCTGATCTAGTAACCTGATCTAGTATCCTGATCTACTAACCCGATCTAGTTACCTGGTATAGTATCCTGATCTAGTAGCCTGTTTAGTATCCTGATCTAGTAGCCTTATCTAGTATACTGCTCTAGTATCCTGATCTAGTAACCTGGTCTAGTATCCTGATCTAGAAACCTGATCTAGTAACCCGATCTAGTAACCTAGTCTAGTAACCTGATCTAGAATCCTGATCTGGTAACCTAGTCAGTAGTCTGATCTAGTAGCCTGATCTAGTATCCTTATCTAGTATCCTGATCTAGTAACCTAGTCTAGTATCCTGATCTAGTAGCCTGACTAGTAACCTGATCTAGTAACCTAGTCTAGTAACCTGATCTAGTGTCCTGATCTAGTGTCCTGATCTAGTAACCTGATCTAGTATCCTGATCTAGTAACCTGATCTAGTAACCTGATCTAGTAACCTGATCTAGTAACCTAGTCTAGTATCCTGATCTAGTATCCTGATCTACTAACCTGATCTAGTAACCTGATCTAGTAACCTGATCTAGTAGCCTGATCTAGTAGCCTGATCTAGTAACCTGATCTAGTAACTTGATCTAGTAACCTGATCTAGTAGCCTAAACTATTAACCCAATCTAGTAACCTGGTCTAGTAGCTTGATCTAGTAACCTGATCTAGTCTCCTGATCTAGTAACCCGATTTAGTAACCTGGTCTAGTATCCTGATCTAGTAGCCTAATCTAGTAACCTAGCCTAGTATCCTGATCTAGTAACCCGATCTAGTAACCTGATCTAGTATCCTGATCTAGTAACCTGATCTAGTAACCTGATCTAGTAACCTGATCTAGTAACCTGGTCTAGTATCCTGATCTCGTAACCTAGTCTAGTTACCTAGTCTAGTATCCTGATCTAGTAACCTGATCTGGTGACCTGATCTAGTATCCTGATCTAGTAACCTGATCTAGTATCCTGATCTAGTAACCCGATGTAGTAACCTGGTCAAGTATCCTGATCTAGTAACCTGATCTAGTATCCTGATCTAATAACCTAGTCTAGTATCCTGATCTAGTATCCTGATCTAGTATCCTGATCTAGTAACCTGATCTAGTAACCTGATCTAGTATCCTGATCTAGTAACCTGATCTAGTAACCTGATCTAGTATCCTGATCTAGTAACCTGATCTAGTATCCTGATCTACTAACCCGATCTAGTTACCTGGTATAGTATCCTGATCTAGTAGCCTGTTTAGTATCCTGATCTAGTAGCCTTATCTAGTATACTGCTCTAGTATCCTGATCTAGTAACCTGGTCTAGTATCCTGATCTAGAAACCTGATCTAGTAACCCGATGTAGTAACCTAGTCTAGTAACCTGATCTAGAATCCTGATCTGGTAACCTAGTCAGTAGTCTGATCTAGTAGCCTGATCTAGTATCCTTATCTAGTATCCTGATCTAGTAACCTAGTCTAGTATCCTGATCTAGTAGCCTGACTAGTAACCTGATCTAGTAACCTAGTCTAGTAACCTGATCTAGTGTCCTGATCTAGTGTCCTGATCTAGTAACCTGATCTAGTATCCTGATCTAGTAACCTGATCTAGTAACCTGATCTAGTAACCTGATCTAGTAACCTAGTCTAGTATCCTGATCTAGTATCCTGATCTACTAACCTGATCTAGTAACCTGATCTAGTAACCTGATCTAGTAGCCTGATCTGGTAACCTAGTCAGTAGTCTGATCTAGTAGCCTGATCGAGTATCCTTATCTAGTATCCTGATCTAGTAACCTAGTCTAGTATCCTGATCTAGTAGCCTGACTAGTAACCTGATCTAGTAACCTAGTCTAGTAACCTGATCTAGTGTCCTGATCTAGTGTCCTGATCTAGTAACCTGATCTAGTATCCTGATCTAGTAACCTGATCTAGTAACCTGATCTAGTAACCTGATCTAGTAACCTAGTCTAGTATCCTGATCTAGTAGCCTGATCTAGTAACCTGATCTAGTAACTTGATCTAGTAACCTGATCTAGTAGCCTAAACTATTAACCCAATCTAGTAACCTGGTCTAGTAGCTTGATCTAGTAACCTGATCTAGTCTCCTGATCTAGTAACCCGATTTAGTAACCTGGTCTAGTATCCTGATCTAGTAGCCTAATCTAGTAACCTAGCCTAGTATCCTGATCTAGTAACCCGATCTAGTAACCTGATCTAGTATCCTGATCTAGTAACCTGATCTAGTAACCTGATCTAGTAACCTGATCTAGTAACCTGGTCTAGTATCCTGATCTCGTAACCTAGTCTAGTTACCTAGTCTAGTATCCTGATCTAGTAACCTGATCTGGTGACCTGATCTAGTATCCTGATCTAGTAACCTGATCTAGTATCCTGATCTAGTAACCCGATGTAGTAACCTGGTCTAGTATCCTGATCTAGTAACCTGATCTAGTATCCTGATCTAGTATCCTGATCTAGTATCCTGATCTAGTAACCTGATCTAGTATCCTGATCTAGTAACCTGATCTACTATCCTGATCTAGTAACCCGATCTAGTAACATTTACATTTTACATTTATATTTAAGTCATTTAGCAGACGCTCTTATCCAGAGCGACTTACAAATTGGTGCATTCACCTTATGATATCCAGTGGAACAACCACTTTACAATAGTGCATCTAACTCTTTTACGGGGGAGGGGGGGGTTAGGAGGATTACTTTATCCTATCCTAGGTATTCCTTAAAGAGGTGGGGTTTCAGGTGTCTCCGAAAGGTGGTGATTGACTCCGCTGACCTGGCGTCGTGAGGGAGTTTGTTCCACCATTGGGGTGCCAGAGCAGCGAACAGTTTTGACTGGGCTGAGCGGGAACTGTACTTCCTCAGAGGTAGGGAGGCGAGCAGGCCAGAGGTGGATGAACGCAGTGCCCTTGTTTGGGTGTAGGACCTGATCAGAGGCTGAAGGTACGGAGGTGCCGTTCCCCTCA
The DNA here is from genome assembly GCF_045679555.1 of Salvelinus alpinus. Classification (NCBI taxonomy): domain Eukaryota; kingdom Metazoa; phylum Chordata; class Actinopteri; order Salmoniformes; family Salmonidae; genus Salvelinus; species Salvelinus alpinus. Next base: position 87,180,623 of record NC_092092.1, on the reverse strand, counting down.
CAGCTCCGTAGGCAAGCACCATGGTCTTGTAGCGGATGCGAGCTTCAACTGGAAGCCAGTTGGTCTAGTAACCCGGTCTAGTATCCTGATCCTGATCTAGTAACCTGATCTAGTATCATGATCTAGTAACCTGATCGATTAACCTGATCTGGTAACCTGATCTAGTAACCTAGTCTAGTAACCTGATCTAGTATCCTGATCTAGTAACCTGATCTACTAACGCGATCTAGTTACCTGGTCTAGTAACCTGATCTAGTAACCTGATCTAGTATCCTGATCTAGTATTCTGATCTAGTAACCTGATCTCGTAACCTGATCTAGTATCCTGATCTGTTAACCTGATGTAGTATCCTGATCTAGGAACCCGATTTAGTAACCCGGTCTAGTATCCTGATCTAGTAACCCGATCGAGTATCCTGATCGAGTAACCTGATCGAGTAACCTGATCGAGTAACCTGATCTAGTAACCTGGTCTAGTATCTTGATCTGGTAACCTGATCTAGTAACCTGATCTAGTAACCTGATCTAGTATCCTGATCTAGTCACCTAGTCTAGTAACCTGATCTAGTATCCTGATCTAGTAACCTGATCTAGTATCCTGATCTAGTCACCTTTTCTATTAGCCTGATCTAGTAACCAGATCTAGTAACCTGATCTAGTAATCTGGTCATGTATCCTGATCTAGTAGCCTGACAAGTGTCCTGATCTAGTAACCTGATCTAGTAACCTGACAAGTATCCTGATCTAGTAACCTACATTACATTTACATTTAAGTCATTTAGCAGACGCTCTTATCCAGAGCGACTTACAAATTGGAAAGTTCATACATATTCATCCTGGTCCCCCCGTGGGGAATGAACCCACAACCCTGGCGTTGCAAGCGCCATGCTCTACCAACTGAGCCACACGGGACCGGTTACTAGATCAGGATACTAGTCTATTAGCCTGATCTAGTAGCCTGATCTAGTATCCTGATCTAGTTTCCTGATCTAGTAACATAGTCTAGTATCCCGATCTAGTATCCTGATCTAGTAGCCTGATATAGTAACCTGATCTAGTATCCTGATCTAGTAACCTGATCTAGTAGCCTGATCTATTAACCTGATCTAGTAACCTGATCTAGTAACCTGATCTAGTATCCTGATCTAGTAACCTGATCTAGTAACCTGATCTAGTAACCTAGTCTAGTATCCTGATCTAGTAACCTGATCTAGTAGCCTGATCTAGTAACCCGATCTAGTAACCCGGTCTAGTAACCTGATCTAGTCACCTGATCTAGTAACCTGGTCTAGTATCCTGATCTAGCAGCCTGATCTAGCAACCTAGTCTAGTATCCTGATCTAGTAACCTATTCTAGTAGCCTGATCTAGTAGCCTAATCTAGTATCCTGATCTAGTAGCCTGACAAGTATCCTGATCTAGTAACCTAGTCTAGTAGCCTGATCTAGTAGCCTGATCTAGTTTCCTGATCTAGTAACATAGTCTAGTATCCTGATCTAGTATCCTGATCTAGTAGCCTGATCTAGTATCCTGACCTAGTACCCGATCTAGTAACCTGGTCTAGTATCCTGATCTAGTAGCCTGATCTAGTATCCCGATCTAGTAACCTGATCTAGTAACCTGATCTAGTAACCTGGTCTAGTATCTGGATCTAGTAACCTGATCTAGTATCCTGATCTAGTAACCCGATCTAGTAACCTGGTCTAGTAGCCTGATCTAGTATCCTGATCTAGTAACCTGATCTAGTATCCTGATCTAGTACCCGATCTAGTAACCTGGTCTAGTATCCTGATCTAGTAGCCTGATCTAGTAACCCGATCTAGTAACCTGATCTAGTAACCTGATCTTGTAACCTGGTCTAGTATCTGGATCTAGTAACCTGATCTAGTATTCTGATCTAGTAACCTGATCTAGTAACCTGGTCTAGTATCTGGATCTAGTAGCCTGATCTAGTATCCTGATCTAGTTTCCTGATCTAGTAACATAGTCTAGTATCCCGATCTAGTATCCTGATCGAGTAGCCTGATATAGTAACCTGATCTAGTATCCTGATCTAGTAACCTGATCTAGTAGCCTGATCTTTTAACCTGATCTAGTAACCGGATTTAGTAACCGGATCTAGTAACCTGATCTAGTATCCTGATCTAGTAACCTGATCTAGTAGCCTGATCTAGTAACCTGGTCTAGTATCCTGATCTAGTATCCTGATCTAGTAGCCTGATCTAGTATCCTGATCTAGTAACCTGATCTAGTAACCTGGTCTAGTAACCTGATCTAGTATCCTGATCTAGTATCTTCACTAGTAACCTGATCTAGTATCCTGATCTAGTAACCTGTTTTAGTATCCTGATCTAGTAACCTGATCTAGTAACCTGGTCTAGTAACCTGATCTAATATCCTGATCTAGTATCTTCACTAGTAACCTGATCTAGTAGCCTGATCTAGTATCCTCAAGATTCCTAGATGCCCTTCCAGACTCCCTCCACCTACCCAAGGACGTCAGAGTACAAAAATTGGTTAACCACCTAACTAAGGAACTCAATTTAACCTTGCTTAATACCCAAGATGCAGTCGCACTTCTAAAAACAAAAAACAATTGTCATAAGAAACTAGCTTCCTGGTATACAGAAAATACCCGAGCTCTGAAACAAGCTTCCAGGAAATTGGAACGGAACTGGCGCTATACCAAACTGGAAGTCTTCAGACTAGTTTTGGAAAGACAGTACCGTGCAGTATTGAAGAGCCCTCACTGCTGCTCGATCATCCTATTTTTCCAACTTAATTGAGGAAAATAAAGACAATCCAAAATGTTTTTTTGATACTGTCGCAAAGCTAACTAAAAAGCAACATTCCCCAAGAGGGGATGGCTTTCACCTCAGCAGCGATAAATTCATGAACTTCTTTGACAAAAAGAAAATGATTATTAGAAAGCAAAATTACGGACTCCTGTGTATTCCTCCAAAGCTCACTTGTCCTGAGTCTGCACATCTCTGCCAGGACCTAGGATCAAGGGAGACGCTCAAGTTTTTAGTACTATATCTTTGACACGTTGTTGAAAATAATCATGGCCTCTAAACCTTCAAGCTGCATAGTGGACCCTATTCCAACTAAAATACTGAAAGAGCTGCTTCCTGTGCTTGGCCCTCCTATTTTGAACATAATAAACGGCTCTCTATCCACCGGATGTGTACCAAACTCACTAAAAGTGGCCGTAATAAAGCCTCTCTTGAAAAAGCCTAACCTTGACCCAGAAAATATAAAAAACTATCGGCCTATATCGAATCTCCCATTCCTCTAAAAAGAAAATCAAAAAGATGCGCAGCAACTCACTGCCTTCCTGAAGACAAACAATGTACAAGAAATGCTTCAGTCTGGTTTTAGACTTGTGAAGGTGGTAAATGACCTTTTAATGGTGTCAGACCGAGGCTATGCATCTGTCCTCGTGCTCCTAGACCTTAGTGATGCTTTTGATACCATAGATCACCACATTCTTTTGGAGAGATTGGAAACCCAAATTGGTCTACACGGACAAGTTCTGGCCTGGTTTAGATCTTATCTGTCGGAGACATATTAGTTTGTCTCTGTAGATGGTTTGTCCTCTGACAAATCAACTGTAAATGTTGGTGTTCCTCAAGGCTCCTTTTTAGGACCACTATTGTTTTCACTATATATTTTATCTCTTGGTGATGTCATTCGGAAACATAATGTTAACTTTCACTGCTATGCGGACGACACACAGCTGTACATTTCGATGAAACATGGTGAAGCCCCAAAATTGCCCTCCCTGGAAGCCTGTGTTTCAAGACATAAGGAAGTGGATGGTGGCAAATGTTCTACTTTTAAACTCGGACATAACAGAGATGCTTCTTCTAGGTCCCAAGAAACAAAGTGATCTTCTGTTGAATCTGACAATTAATCTTGATGGTTGTACAGTCGTCTCAAATAAAACTGTGAAGGACCTCGGCGTTACTCTGGACCCTGATCTCTCTTTTGACGAACATATCAAGACTGTTTCAAGGACAGCTTTTTCCATCTACGTAACATTGCAAATATTAGAAACTTTCAGTACAAAAATTATGCAGAAAAATGAATCTATGCTTTTGTTATTTAAAGATTAGACTACTGCAATGCTCTACTTTCCCGGCTACCCTAAAAACCACTAAATAAACTTCAGTTAGTGCTAAACACGGCTGCTAGAATCTTGACTAAAATCAAAAAATGTGATCATATTACTCCAGTGTAGAGAGTACACTGGCTTCCTGTTAAGGCTAGGGCTGATTTCAAGGTTTTACTGCGAACCTACAAAGCATTATATGGGCTTGCTCCTACCTATCTTTCTGATTTTGTCCTGCCGTACATACCTACACGTACGCTACGGTCACAAGACGCAGGCCTCCTTTCTGTCCCGAGAATTTCTAAGCAAACAGCTGGAGGCAGGGCTTTCTCCTTCAGAGCTCCATTTTTATGGAATGGTCTGCCTACCCATGTGAGAGACGCAGACTCGGTCTCGAACTTGAAGACTTTATTGAAGACTCATCTCTTCAGTAGGTCTTATGATTGAGTGTAGTCTGGCCCAGGAGTGTGAAGGTGAACGGAAAGGCACTGGAGCAACGAAACGCCCTTGCTGTCTCTGCCTGGCCGGTTCCCCTCTCTCCACTGGGATTCTCTGCCTCTAACCCTATTACAGGGGCTGAGTCACTGGCTTACTGGTGCTCTTCCATGCCGTCCCTACGAGGGGTGCGTCACTTGAGTGGGTTGAGTCGCTGTCCGGGTTGGCGCCTCCCCTTGACCCACCTAGCTGACTATGACAGAGATATGACACACTAGCTGACTTTGACTGAGATATGTGGTGACCCACCTAGTTGACTATGACTGAGATATGACCCACCTAGTTGTCTATGACTGAGATATGACCCACCTAGTTGACTATGACTGAGATATGACCCACCTAGCTGACTATGACTGAGATATGACACACCTAGCTGACTATGACTGAGATATGACACACCTAGTTGACTATGACTGAGATATGACCCACCTAGCTGACTATGACTGAGATATGACCCACCTAGTTGACTATGACTGAGATATGACCCACCTAGTTGACTATGACTGAGATATGAGCCACCTAGTTGACTATGACTGAGATATGACCCACCTAGCTGACTATGACTGAGATATGACCCACCTAGTTGACTATGACTGAGATATGACCCACCTAGTTGACTATGACTGAGATATGACCCACCTAGTTGACTATGACTGAGATATGACCCACCTAGCTGACTATGACTGAGATATGACCCACCTAGTTGACTATGACTGAGATATGACCCACCTAGCTGACTATGACTGAGATATGACCCACCTAGTTGACTATGACTGAGATATGACACACCTAGCTGACTATGACTGAGATATGACCCACCTAGTTGACTATGGCTGAGATATGACACACCTAGTTGTCTATGACTGAGATATGACCCACCTAGCTGACTATGCCTTAGATATGACCCACCTAGTTGACTATGACTGAGATATGACCCACCTAGCTGACTATGGCTGAGATATGACCCACCTAGTTGACTATGACTGAGATATGACCCACCTAGCTGACTATGACTGAGATATGACCCACCTAGTTGTCTATGACTGAGATATGACCCACCTAGTTGACTATGACTGAGATATGACCCACCTAGCTGACTATGACTGAGATATGACCCACCTAGTTGACTATGACTGAGATATGACCCACCTAGTTGACTATGACTGAGATATGACCCACCTAGTTGACTATGACTGAGATATGACCCACCTAGTTGACTATGACTGAGATATGACCCACCTAGTTGACTATGACTGAGATATGACCCACCTAGTTGACTATGACTGAGATATGACCCACCTAGTTGACTATGACTGAGATATGACCCACCTAGCTGACTATGACTGAGATATGACCCACCTAGCTGACTATGACTGAGATATGACACACCTAGCTGACTATGACTGAGATATGACCCACCTAGTTGACTATGACTGAGATATGACCCACCTAGTTGACTATGACTGAGATATGACCCACCTAGCTGACTATGACTGAGATATGACCCACCTAGTTGTCTATGACTGAGATATGACCCACCTAGTTGACTATGACTGAGATATGACCCACCTAGTTGACTATGACTGAGATATGACCCACCTAGTTGACTATGACTGAGATATGACCCACCTAGTTGACTATGACTGAGATATGACCCACCTAGTTGACTATGACTGAGATATGACCCACCTAGTTGACTATGACTGAGATATGACCCACCTAGTTGACTATGACTGAGATATGACCCACCTAGCTGACTATGACTGAGATATGACCCACCTAGTTGACTATGACTGAGATATGACCCACCTAGTTGACTATGACTGAGATATGACCCACCTAGCTGACTATGACTGAGATATGGCCCACCTAGTTGACTATGACTGAGATATGACCCACCTAGTTGACTATGACTGAGATATGACCCACCTAGCTGACTATGACTGAGATATGACCCACCTAGTTGACTATGACTGAGATATGACCCACCTAGCTGACTATGACTGAGATATGGCCCACCTAGTTGACTATGACTGAGATATGTGGTGACCCACCTAGCTGACTATGACTGAGATATGGCACACTTGTCTGTTAATACAAACTGTATTTAGTGTAGTCTACCTAATACTAGCTGTTAATACAAACTGTATTTACTGTAGTCTACCTAATACTGTCTGTAAATATCAAACTTCTGTGAAAACGTAAATTATTCTGTAGACTGATAATCTACACAGTCTCTTCATTAATACTGACACACTGACACCATTTCTCCCTCCCTCCCTCCCTCCCTCCCTCCCTCCCTCCCTCCCTCCCTCCCTCCCTCCCTCCCTCCCTCCCTCCCTCCCTCCCTCCATCCATCCCTCCATCCAGTGTCTTAGAGATGTCATAATGACTAAGCAGATTTAACGTTGGCCATACAGAGGAAGGCAGCAGCAGTCTCCCCTCCCTGCATCACTCCCGTCATGACCTCACCGCAACAGACAAACAGTCCTTCAGCACTTCTATGGAAAGCTGTAACTCAGACCACACCTCCGTGGGAGGGGCCAGCGCAGCCTGGGCAGGAAGGGTATAAAGACAGTCGACTTCCAGTTTCACTACAACAGGACACAGCAGGTAGGAGAAGACTACGACACAGACCGCACAGACCGTATACTACTGTAGTGTACCATTACAAGGTGAGAGAACTGGATCAACTACTACTACTGCTGCTAGTAGTCTGCTTCTCTATTACTTAGAGAAGTATTCATGTAGTATTCATGTTGACTATGTAAATTGAAATGTAAATGTAAAATGTAATGTTGTATTTAGAGTTGGACATGTGTTGCCAGGTGAACATTGTCGTTTTCAGGATGGAAATGTGGTAACGTTCTTGGTCTTGTAGAGATTTACAATATTTAGAATGATCGGTGAACTGATGCTTATCTCATTCTCTGTGGATTCTGTTCCTTTATACCAACTCTACTCTCATTCCGACTCTGTTCCTGTTTCTGCCTCTACCAGGTGTTGTTGACTAGAGACACAGAGAGAGGGGGAGGGAAGAAGGGGGAGGAGAGAGAGAGAGAGAGAGAGGGAGGGAGAGAGAGAGAGAGAGAGAGAGAGAGAGAGAGAGAGAGAGAGAGAGAGAGAGAGAGAGAGAGAGAGAGAGAGAGAGAGAGAGAGAGAGAGAGAGAGAGAGAGAGAGAGAGAGAGAGAGAGAGAGAGAGAGAGAGAGAGAGAGAGAGAGAGAGAGAGAGAGAGAGAGAGAGGGAGGGGGAGAGACTGAGGGAAGAGAGAGAGAGAGAGAGAGAGAGAGAGAGAGGGAAGGGGGGAGGCAGGGAGAAAGAGAGTGAGTGAGAGAGACTGAGGGAAGAGGGAGGGAGAGAGAAAGGGAGTGAGAGAGAAAGAGAGTGAGTGAGTGAGAGAGACTGAGGGAAGGGGGAGGGAGAGAGAGAGAGAGAGAGTGAGTGAGAGAGACTGAGGGAAGGGGGAGGGAAAGAGAGAGAGTGTGTTATGTTTCCTGTGTTGTTTGTTACCTGGAAACAGTCCTCCAGAGACTCAGTCATGTTCAGGTTTTCAGGAGACTTGGTCACCGTTGGACCTGAGGCCTTAAAATGTTTAATAGATGCTGCTGGGAGGTGCCAAGTCACTCTCACCTCACCTCACCTGGCTGGAGGGCATGTTAAATGGCACCCTATTCCCTATATAGTGCACTACTTTTAACCAGAAGTAGTGCACTACATAGGGAATAGGGTGCAATTTGGGAGGCAAGCCTTGGTGTACCTGACACTACATTGACCTATCAATCTTGTTTATGTAACATTACACACTGTCACTCAGCTATGTGGTGTATGTAACCTGCCCCTCCATGTGCAGCGAGCTGTATTGATGGTAAAACAATAGGGGGGTTGTAAGGAGACCGCCTGGGGAACAGTTTAATCAAACGGCTGTTAGTGCATCACTGTCTCCACTCTGTTGTTCTGGTCTAACTCTGTGTGTGTGTGTGTGTGTGTGTGTGTGTGTGTGTGTGTGTGTGTGTGTGTGTGTGTGTGTGTGTGTGTGTGTGTGTGTGTGTGTGTGTGTGTGTGTGTGTTGCAGGAGCCATGGTGAAGTGTGTAGCCGTAATTCTGTCAGGGTGTGGAGTCTACGATGGGACTGAGATCCACGAGGCATCGGCTGTACTGGTCCACCTCAGCAGGGCTGGAGCTAAGGTAAGGGTGGTCTACATTAGGGTTAGGGCTGGAGCTAAGGTAAGGGTGGTCTACATTAGGGTTAGGGCTGGAGCTAAGGTAAGGGTGGTCTACATTAGGGTTAGGGCTGGAGCTAAGGTAAGGGTGGTCTACATTAGGGTTAGGGCTGGAGCTAAGGTAAGGGTGGTCTACATTAGGGTTAGGGCTGGAGCTAAGGTAAGGGTGGTCTACATTAGGGTTAGGGCTGGAGCTAAGGTAAGGGTGGTCTACATTAGGGTTAGGGCTGGGGTTAATAGAAGATAATAGTCTCCCCCTCCTCTCCTCTCTTCTCCTCCCCCCCTCTTCTCCTCCCCCCTCTTCTCCTCCCCCTCCTCCCCCTCCTCTCCCCTCCTCCCCCTCTTCTCCTCCCCCTCCTCCCCCTCCTCTCCTCTCCTCTTCTCCTCCCCCCTCCTCCCCTCTCCTCTCCCCTCCTCCCCCCTCTTCTCCTTCCCCCTCCTCCCCTCCTCTCGTCTCCTCCTCCCTCCTCCCCTCCTCTCCTCTCCCCTCTCCTCTCCTCCCCTTCCTCTCCCCTTCCCTCCCCCAGGTCAAGATGTTTGCCCCCAACGAGGACCAAATGCATGTAGTGAACCACTGTGAGGGGAAACCCACGGCTGAGAAACGCAACGTCCTGGAGGAGAGTGCTCGAATCGCCCGCGGCGATGTGTCTGACCTTGCCAAGCTAGAGGTCACCGCCTTCGACGCCCTCGTTATCCCAGGTGAGCATTACTCCTTCATCTAACACATTGATAATATGATGCTGGTACTGACTGACACACTCCTGTCTTTATCTGTTATCAATAAACACGATATCACCACTCCTTTATTCTATATCTCTGTTACTATATCACCACTCCTTTATTCTATATCTCTGTTACTATATCACCACTCCTTTATTCTATATCTCTGTTACTATATCACCACTCCTTTATTCTATATCTCTGTTACTATATCACCACTCCTTTATTCTATATCTCTGTTAGGATATCACCACTCCTTCACTATGACCTTATTTCAATCATTCTACTTCCACCAACCCCAAACTTCCCAAAACCACTTCTTCCTCTCCCTGAAGCAGGTGTCCACTGATCTCCACGGTGCTGCCCTCAACTGAACTGTGTTGTGTTTTGCAGGTGGTTTTGGTGTGGCTAAAAACCTGTCTGACTGGGCTGTGAATGGGAAGGAGTTCACTGTTCAACCCCAAGTAGAGAAGCTGATTAAGGGGTTCCACGCTGCAGGCAAGCCCCTGGCTATGTGCTGCATCTCCCCTATCCTAGCTGCTAAGGTCCTGCCGGGGTGTGAGATCACCGTGGGACAGGACAAGGAGTGTGAGAGGTAGGTTACAATGTCACAGGTGTGGGTGAACAGGGCAACATATTTGTGTGTGTGTGTGTGTTTGTGAGAGAGAGAAAGAGAAAGAGAAAGAGAGAGAGTGTGTGTGTGCTGATATGTCTCTGTTTTAACAGAACGAAGCAGTACGTTTTTAACCCTGTTGCTTTTCCTCTCCCTCCTGTCACTAGATGGCCCCATGCCAAGACGGCAACTTCCATGAAGGAGCTGGGCTGTAAACACGTGAATAAGAAAGTGGGGGAGGTCCACATCGATGTGAAGAACAAGCTAGTCACCTCCTCCGCCTTCATGTGTAACGCTCCCGTACATGAGGTGTTTGACGGGGTGGGCGTCATGATTACAGAACTGCTCAAACTGGCCTAGGACACGCCTGAGATGCAGAATACTGATTAGCTGTGCTTCCCAAAATGCACCCTGTTCCCTTTTATAGTGCTGATGTGACCTTGTCAAAAGACGGGAATAGGGAGCCATTTGGGCACACCTAAATTCATGTTTGTTGTTGTTTCTGTATTCGTTGTTTGTTTACCTGGAGACCGTCCTGATCGGAATGTAATGGACACACCAGAAGAAACAGAAGAAGATAGTGTTTCTGTTGCATCATCTGTCTGACTGTGGGATGACTTGTGTTTTTATCCACATTGTAATAAAAGTGAAACCAAATTCTGGAATAAACGACTTTTCATTTGATTCGTTTTTTCAGCTGAACACTAGGTTTCGATATGGTATATTGTGGTCATGTGGGGTTATGAACAGCTCGTTCTTTCTCCGTGCATTTAGCATACAGGTTAGATTGACAGAATACATCTTGTTTGCACGTAGCAGGAAATTTCCACTCAAGTTAAGCGGGTAATTGGAACGGAATTCACTTTTTGCACTTTTCTCTCTACACAGCAAATTGTCCAGTGTTGATTTTTCAGTGTAACATTTATAGTGTTGATTCAGGAATTAAATTCCCTTTGTAAAATAACCTCCAGTGTTGGTGTTAATAACCCTGGGTTGCTCGTCTTTTCAGTTCACTGCAGCTAGTTTGCTGCCCACTCAAACTGGACAGTTTTATCTCAAGTCCCTTCATTCAATGACTCCATCTTGGACACTCTTAATAGGGATAGGGGGCAGTATTTGGAATTTTGGATGACTGAGGTGCCCAAAGTAAACTACCTTTTACTCAGGCCCAGAAGCTAGGATATGCATATAATAGATTTGGATAGAAAACACTCTACAGTTTCTAAAACTGTTAAAGTAATGTCTGTGAGTATAACACAACTGATTTGGCAGGTGAAACCCCGAGGACCATTTTTTTTCTGTTGACCTGCCATCCAATTCCAATCTTAACCTATTGAATACAAAGACTTCAGCCTCCCAAAATGCAATTCCTATGGCTTCCACTAGATGTCAACAGTCTTTAATGACAGTTGTGGCTGCTTTGTGTGATGTATTGTTGTCTCTATCTTCTTGCCCTTTGTGCTGTTGTCTGTGCCCAATAATGTTTGTACCATGTTTTGTGCTGCTGCCATGTTGTGTTGCTACCATGCTGTGTTGTCATGTGTTGCTGCCTTGCTATGTTGTTGTCTTAGGTCTCTCTTTATGTAGTGTTGTGGTTGTGGATGTCCTAACTCTGGGTGGGTGTCCTAACTCTGGGTGGGTGTCCTAACTCTGGGTGGGTGTCCTAACTCTGGGTGGGTGTCCTAACTCTGGGTGGGTGTCCTAACTCTGGGTGGATATTCTAACTCTGGGTGGGTGTCCTAACTCTGGGTGGGTGTCCTAACTCTGGGTGGGTGTCCTAACTCTGGGTGGATATTCTAACTCTGGGTGGGTGTCCTAACTCTGAGGTGGTGTCCTAACTCTGGGTGGATATTCTAACTCTGGGTGGGTGTCCTAACTCTGGGTGGGTCTCCTAACTCTGGGTGGGTCTCCTAACTCTGGGTGGGTGTCCTAACTTTGGGTGGGTCTCCTAACTCTGGGTGGATATTCTAACTCTGGGTGGGTGTCCTAACTCTGGGTGGGTGTCCTAACTTTGGGTGGTTGTCCTAACTCTGGGTGGGTCTCCTAACTCTGGGTGGGTGTCCTAACTTTGGGTGGTTGTCCTAACTCTGGGTGGATATTCTAACTCTGGGTGGGTGTCCTAACTCTGGGTAGGTTTTCTAACTCTGGGTGGATTCTGATAGGAATTACACATCGTTTTGTAAACCAGCATAATTTGACTTGCAGGCCTGATGTGGCTTGTAAACCAAGAGTTTCCTAACACCACTGTGTTACGGTAAAACTAGGCCATCAAAGTACGGCCTTATGATATGTGTATTGTATTGTGATGGAGATTTTAATGATAGTAACTCTACAATTCACTCAGAAAGACAATGCACCCTGTGAAATATGCAAATGATGCTTTACACCATACATCAGGGGTTCCCAAACTTTTTTGGGCCCATTACCCCATTTTGATATCTGAAAATGTTCATGACTCCAAACACATAAAAAAAAAAAAATGTAGTTAACAGCCAATGTTTACTTTTTTATTTGGGACTACAACAGTCAATTGTAAAACATTCTAACAGTATTTCTGATTGTATTCTCAACTCACCATCACATACTGTTAATGTGAGGCTATGAACGTCAATCACAAACTAGTCTGACATGATGTCTCAACTCACCACCACTAATGAGATGGGTGTGGCTTAATGCATGTCGCGTCGGAGATTCTCAAAGTCAGGGGGTCGTGGTCGACAATGAGCACCTCATCACTTCTGTCACATCCAACCTGGATGGATATTTGGTTTTAATACAGACGAGAGCTCTGAATCCAGCTTCACAGAGATATGAGCTGGTGAAGGGTACCATGAGTTTGATGCTGCTTTCAAGACAACTTGGAACTCTGGGAAAAATATGTCATAAAATCACGACGTCGGTGATGTTCAGGTCAGAAAGTCGAAGCTCTAGAAAGAGGCCCGAGTTCCAGAGTTGGAATTCCGAGTTGGATGACTGTCATTCAGTGAATAAAGCTGCATACACACATGGTCTCTTTGTTTGTTTTCTTGAGGAAGGCAGCTCCAAAATGCAGGTGTTTCAGCCTAGCTCAGTGCTCTCTGTGGTGGTGGGGCGAGCCAGCAGAAAACAGGAGCGTTGCGCAGTGATTGGCTCAGTGTTCTGTCACTCACGGGGACAGTACGTCATCGCCAAGTTTAAGTTATTAGTAAGAGTGGACATCCAAAATTTCAGCCCTTTGGGTCGTGCCATAGAGTTATATTACAAGTACCCTTCCAAGAAGGTCATTGGCCACAGATAAAATGACATCAAATCACGTTACATGTACAGTAGCTTTGATTGGACTGATCATGTCAACATCATACTTTCAAAGTCTTAGCTAGCAGTCATCATCATGAATCAAGTTGACATTCAACTGGCAAATCCTTTTTAATCCTTGTCACATGAAGAGAAATAATGAAGATAAATTATTGATAAAACGTATCGGTGCTCATCGGCCATTGGACATAAAGATTACACAACAAGTTGGAAATCACAAATTCAACAATGAGTCGTTTCGAAGGCATCGGTGGCTAACTGCAAGCATTGCAAAGCAACCACTAACGTTAGCCTGCTATTCAATGGATTGGCTGTGTGTGTTTCCCGAGTTCCATAAATCCAGAGAATGACAGACTTTTGATGACAAAGTCTCATGACAACATTTGCCCACAAGGGACCGCCGCACCACCTTCACAAGGTGAGTCCAGAAGTGTATTTTATGATGCTGTATAAATGATGTAATATGCCAGATATGTATACTGTAGCTAAGAAAGTAATACTAAGTGTCGTGGCTTCCTTTCCTCTTTACCATAGCCACTGCCCAAGCCTGAAGCGGGGTTGTTTCGTACGCATACAGTCCACACTCAAGGTTTCCAAACGGCCAAACGTTCAATGACATCCAGGGATATGGTGCTACAAATATGTTTATTCTTCTTATATCTAACAAGGAAATGATTCTCCAATCAACTTAAAGCATAGATTATGATGACCTGTCTGTATGTCTGTCTGTCTGTATGTCTGTATGGTCAAAAAACTATACCGCTCCCGCGTCTAGCAAGGACTCCTTCCCCTGAAGGCCCAACTTCCTGCCTTTATCCTAACACACTTACCACAGTACAATGAATGGGCAAGAGGGGGGGCCAAACACTAAGTTACACTAACAACAAATGAATACATCTCAATCAGGTAAATATAAATTATAAAGGACCTAATATGTCATCATATACATTAATATTTACATATATTTACATAAATGTACATGGAGCTCAGTATGTCCTGTCTTTTATACAAATATGTCCACTTCGGCTCTAACACTAAGTGTATGTAGTGTAGTAAGCTATTAGTAGCCCGTGTGCCTCACCCTAATAATTTGGTCTATTTTCACCAACACGTTACTGCAAACACATCGTTTGTGGCCGGTGTGTGCTTGTTTGCCAACTTTTTTGGACAGCTTTTGACAGTGCTTCTGATAGTAGTGGTGGCGCCTGGCACATGCAAATTCAGCACACACAACATTCTATAATAGAATTGTGTTATTTGACGTGTCAATGTGCCTCACCTTAATAATTTAGTCTACTTACACCTCTTAATTTCAAATACAGCTCTAACTTGGTGGTGCACATGTAGCCTATAGCCTGTTTTAGAGAAATGTCATCATTGAATATTGTAAGAGCTTTCATTTTCTGTTTAAATGCCCCCTTTATTTATCCTACGGTTCTGACTTGGTGTACAGGGAGAACACTGTCAGAATGGCCCATGTTCTGAATTCTGTCCCTGTACATTTCAAAAGTGCTGAACAAATAGTTATATTGACTACGTCCGTCCAACCCTGTGCAACTCTTTCATGGACTTTCTGACAGGCTGCCCCCAGGTGGTGAAGGTAGGAAACAACATCTCCACCCCACTGATCCTCAACACTGGGGCCCGACAAGGGTGCGTTCCCAGCCCTCTCCTGTACTCCCTGTTCACCCACGACTGCGTGGCCATGCACGCTTCCAACTCAATTATCAAGTTTGCAGACGACACTACAGTGGTAGGCTTGATTACCTACAACAATGACAGCCGTCAAGGAGGAGGTGAGGGCCCTCGGAGTGTGGTGTCAGGAAAATAACCTCCCACTCAACGTCAACAAAACACAGGAGATGATCATGGGCTTCAGGAAACAGCATAGGGAGCACCCCCCCCCCTCCATTCACACACAGTAGTGGAGGTAGAACGTTTTGAGTTCCTCGGTGTACACATCACAGACAAACTGAATTGGTCCACCCACACACAGCGTGGTGAAGAAGGTGCAACAGCACCTCATCAACCTCAGGAGGCTGAAGAAATTCGTCTTCACCTAAAACACTCACAAACTTCTACAGATGAGAGCATCCTGTCGGGCTGTATCACCGCCTGGTACGGCAACTGCTCCGCCCACAACTGTAAGGCTCTCCAGAGGGTAGTGAGGTCTGCACAACGCATCACCGGGGGCAAACTACCTGCCCTCCAGGACACCTACACCACCCGATGTCACAGGAAGGCCAAAAAGATCATCAAGGACAACAACCACCCGAGCCACTGCCTGTTCACCCCGGTATCATCCAGAAGGCGAGGTCAGTACAGGTGAATCAAAGCTGGGACCGAGAGACTGAAAAACAGCTTTTATCTCAAGGCCATCAGACTGTTAAACAGCCATCACTAACACAGAGAGGCTGCTGCCAACATACAGACTCAAATCTCTGTTATTAAGTCCATTTATTTAAGCGAACAAAGGTATCACTAGTCACTAAATAACGCCACTATAATAACATTTACATACCCTACATTACCCATCTCATATGTATATACTGTACTCTATATCATCTACTGCATCTTGCCTATGCCGCACATCCATCGCTCATTCATATATTTATATGTACATCTTATTCATCACTTTACATTTGTGTGTATAAGGTAGGAGTTGTGGAATTGTTAGGTTACTAGTGAGATATTACTACACTGTCGGAACTAGAAGCACAAGCATTTACACACTACACACTCATTAACATCTGCTAACCATGTGTATGTGACAAATAAAATGTGCTTTGATTTGATTTGTCATGGAAAGAGCAGGTGTTCTTAATATTTTGTCTACTCAGTGTATGTGATGTATTGTCATCAAGGGTTACTTTTTATTGATAACATTTGCCTACATTAGGAAGTCCCTTGGTGAAATCCACAGGACTGAACATTAGGAAATCCAACATCCATGTCTCTATCACTGACACATACAGATCAATGCTACAATTCACTGGAAAAGGCACACCGGGAAATTATACTGGAGGTGTGCCTTATTGGGGGCGTGGCTTTCAAATTGTTATTTTTGGCCACCCGTGAGAGGCAGTGTTGTAACAATTTAACTGGTCTATGCTTGTCTGCTAATGTCTGCTGCCAGGTCTGATGTTTTAAATGTTTACATAAGAGCATGTAGCAATGAAGACTTGTAAGTGTAGTTTGTAATGTCCTTAACCCAACATTGACCTTGTCAAGAAATACAGACCTCTTGGTGTACTGGTTAGAACTACTACATGAGGTGTTATTGCATAACACTGACAAAGTGTAACAGCATCTGCACTGAGTACAGTGTTAATTTAACACTCAAAAGTTTGGACCGTATAGACACTGGCCCAATGTTAAATGTAACACTGTTAGTGTTGATGTGAAACCTTTATTTAACTAGGCGAGTCAGTTAAGAACAAATTCTTATTTACAATGACGGCCTACACCGGCCAAACGCGGACGATGCTGAGCCAATTGTGCGCCGCACTATGGGACTCCTAATCACGGCTGGTTGTGATACAGCAATGCCTTAGACCGCTGCGCCATTCGGGAGCCCGTTGATTTAACACGGAATCATTTGTTGTGCGCTTATATTGTACTGTCACTAATTTTGATGATATTTATTTTTGTTATAAGAAATTTGAAAACTTTAGTAAGTTGTTTATCATTTCATTGTTACTATATTTAGAAATCATTTCCATCATGTCAAGCCCTATTGCCCCAGTTTTGTTGAATCTGAAATCTATGATTTTCATAATATTTGTACAATGTACATCAGCAATTTCTAACTATTTTTTACCAGTAAGTGAATTTCCAGACCTTTCTAAAGCTATGCAGCATTACCCGTTATTGTTTGTAGCCTACTCATGAAAAATAATGATGTTTTGGAATGTTATCTAGGCAGAAATCTACATTTTGCCCTTTCATTCAACTGAAAAATAGTTGGTTGTGACTTACAAAGTAAGGCCCAACAAGTTCCACAGAGATGCCAGTGTATAGTGAGATGGTTTATTCAACAGGTAAATCACAAGAAGACACATTAAGATCTAATATAGCATGACGTCCCAGATACATTAGTTTACATGTTCATACAGCATTCCATTTGTCCTCCAGTCACATGTTATACATGTTATTATTATCATTATCAATGCTCTAAAATAACAGGGCAGCTCAGGTCAGCTTCAGAGTGGCTTGCCTTTTGGTTCACTGTACAGAAACAGGAGATGGACTCATGCCCTATGGGCCATTCTGGTTCACTGTACAGAAACAGGAGATGGACTCCTGCCCTATGGGCCATTCTGGTTCACGCTATAGAAACAGGAGATGGACTCCTGCCCTATGGGCCGTTCTGGTTCACTGTACAGAAACAGGAGATGGACTCCTGCCCTTTGGCCCGTTCTGGTTCACGCTATAGAAACAGGAGATGGACTCCAGTCCAACCCAGCCCGACCCAGATACTGTGAGCTCCAACAGTATTGGGACAGTGAAACATGCTGTGTTGTTCTGGCTCTGTACTCCAGCATTTTGAATGTCCGGTTCTAAACACTTCTACCTGGATGTTACCATGACTACATATAGTCCTGAATGAATAGTGAATAATGATGAGGGTGAAAGTTAGATGCACACATCATACCCCGAAAACATGCTAACCTCTCACCATTACAATAACAGGGGAGGTTAGCATTTTATATCCACAAGACATGCTAATCTCTCACCATTACAATAACAGGGGAGGTTAGCATTTTATATCATACCCCCAAGACATGCTAACCTCTCACCATTACAATAACAGGGGAGTTTAGCATTTTATATCCACAAGACATGCTAATCTCTCACCATTACAATAACAGGGGAGGTTATCAACAAATGCAAATCCAACAAAAACAATCAACAAATGCAAATCCAACAAGTTAGTAGAGTCACAAGCTTGAAATCGTCAATGCATGCTATTAACATGGGACCAAATACTAAACGTTTGATACATACAAGTGAATTTGTACCAGTACTTTTGGTCTCCTAAAATGGAGGGACTATGTACAAAAAAGTGCTGTCATTTTTAAACCACTCTTCCGATATGGAAGAAAATACCCTCAAATCAAAGCAGACAGTCTTCCCTTCATCCTCAAAGTCATTGCATCATTTAAAATCTGAAGTGCTGGACTACAGAGACAAAACAACAAAACGTGTCACTGTACCAATACTGTTGGAGCTCACAGTATAAATTCACAAGTTAGCAAAAGTGAAATAGTGGCGGCACAGCAGTAAGTCATCAAGGTGAACACAGCAGTAAGTCATCAAGGTGAACACAGCAGTAAGTCATCAAGGTGAACACAGCAGTAAGTCATCAAGGTGAACACAGCAGTAAGTCATCAAGGTGAACACAGCAGTAAGTCATCAAGGTGAACACAGCAGTAAGTCATCAAGGTGACCACAGCAGTAAGTCATCAAGGTGAACACAGCAGTAAGTCATCAAGGTGAACACAGCAGTAAGTCATCAAGGTGAACACAGCAGTAAGTCATCAAGGTGAACACAGCAGTAAGTCATCAAGGTGAACACAGCAGTAAGTCATCAAGGTGAACACAGCAGTAAGTCATCAAGGTGACCACAGCAGTAAGTCATCAAGGTGACCACAGCAGTAAGTCATCAAGGTGAACACAGCAGTAAGTCATCAAGGTGAACACAGCAGTAAGTCATCAAGGTGAACACAGCAGTAAGTCATCAAGGTGAACACAGCAGTAAGTCATCAAGGTGAACACAGCATCATTAGGATCCTCTAAGTAGCAGACAGTAATACAGTAATGCGATCAGTATGGATATGGTTGTAGTTGTGGTGTAATGCTCATCATAGCTAGGTGGAGAAGTGACTGAACTGGTCTGATCCACTGGCCATCACTGTAGCATGGAAACGTCTGGGGCGGTCTGGGTCCTGCAGAGAGAGAGACAGAAACACAGAGGTCACGTATTCATTGAGTCTGATCTCTGCACTTGCACTGGAATTGAGTTTCCATCTCTTTCCAAAGACATAACAAGGGAACAGGCCTCCAATTAGACAGATAACCTTCAGAAAAAGAGAGGTCACCACAGTTGGCACCCATCCAGGCTCTGTACTTCCTTGCTTGTTCTCACTAAAGTAGTTCTCACCTGTATAGGGTAGAAGCAGGTAGAGACATATCTACAGTAGTTCTCACCTGTATAGGGTAGATACAGGTAGAGACATATCTACAGTAGTTCTCACCTGTATAGGGTAGATACAGGTAGAGATATATCTACAGTAGTTCTCACCTGTATAGGGTAGATACAGGTAGAGACATATCTACAGTAGTTCTCACCTGTATAGGGTAGATACAGGTAGAGACATATCTACAGTAGTTCTCACCTGTATAGGGTAGATACAGGTAGAGACATATCTACAGTAGTTCTCACCTGTATAGGGTAGAAGCAGGTAGAGATATATCTACAGTAGTTCTCACCTGTATAGGGTAGATACAGGTAGAGACATATCTACAGTAGTTCTCACCTGTATAGGGTAGGAGCAGGTAGAGACATATCTACAGTAGCTCTCACCTGTATAGGGTAGGAGCAGGTAGAGACATATCTACAGTAGTTCTCACCTGTATAGGGTAGATACAGGTAGAGACATATCTACAGTAGTTCTCACCTGTATAGGGTAGATACAGGTAGAGATATATCTACAGTAGTTCTCACCTGTATAGGGTAGATACAGGTAGAGACATATCTACAGTAGTTCTCACCTGTATAGGGTAGATACAGGTAGAGATATATCTACAGTAGTTCTCACCTGTATAGGGTAGATACAGGTAGAGACATATCTACAGTAGTTCTCACCTGTATAGGGTAGGAGCAGGTAGAGACATATCTACAGTAGTTCTCACCTGTATAGGGTAGATACAGGTAGAGACATATCTACAGTAGTTCTCACCTGTATAGGGTAGATACAGGTAGAGACATATCTACAGTAGTTCTCACCTGTATAGGGTAGATACAGGTAGAGACATATCTACAGTATCTCTCACCTGTATAAGGTAGATACAGGTAGAGACATATCTACAGTAGTTCTCACCTGTATAGGGTAGATACAGGTAGAGACATATCTACAGTAGTTCTCACCTGTATAGGGTAGATACAGGTAGAGACATATCTACAGTAGTTCTCACCTGTATAGGGTAGATACAGGTAGAGACATATCTACAGTAGTTCTCACCTGTATAGGGTAGATACAGGTAGAGACATATCTACAGTAGTTCTCACCTGTATAGGGTAGATACAGGTAGAGACATATCTACAGTAGTTCTCACCTGTATAGGGTAGATACAGGTAGAGACATATCTACAGTAGTTCTCACCTGTATAGGATAGATACAGGTAGAGACATATCTACAGTAGTTCTCACCTGTATAGGGTAGATACAGGTAGAGACATATCTACAGTAGTTCTCACCTGTATAGGGTAGATACAGGTAGAGACATATCTACAGTAGTTCTCACCTGTATAGGGTAGATACAGGTAGAGACATATCTACAGTAGTTCTCACCTGTATAGGGTAGATACAGGTAGAGACATATCTACAGTAGTTCTCACCTGTATAGGGTAGATACAGGTAGAGACATATCTACAGTAGTTCTCACCTGTATAGGGTAGATACAGGTAGAGACATATCTACAGTAGTTCTCACCTGTATAGGGTAGATACAGGTAGAGACATATCTACAGTAGTTCTCACCTGTATAGGATAGATACAGGTAGAGACATATCTACAGTAGTTCTCACCTGTATAGGGTAGATACAGGTAGAGACATATCTACAGTAGTTCTCACCTGTATAGGGTAGATACAGGTAGAGATATATCTACAGTAGTTCTCACCTGTATAGGGTAGATACAGGTAGAGACATATCTACAGTAGTTCTCACCTGTATAGGGTAGATACAGGTAGAGACATATCTACAGTAGTTCTCACCTGTATAGGGTAGATACAGGTAGAGACATATCTACAGTAGTTCTCACCTGTATAGGGTAGATACAGGTAGAGACATATCTACAGTAGTTCTCACCTGTATAGGGTAGATACAGGTAGAGACATATCTACAGTAGTTCTCACCTGTATAGGGTAGATACAGGTAGAGACATATCTACAGTAGTTCTCACCTGTATAGGGTAGGAGCAGGTAGAGACATATCTACAGTAGCTCTCACCTGTATAGGGTAGATACAGGTAGAGACATATCTACAGTAGTTCTCACCTGTATAGGGTAGATACAGGTAGAGACATATCTACAGTAATTCTCACCTGTATAGGGTAGGAGCAGGTAGAGACATATCTACAGTAGCTCTCACCTGTATAGGGTAGATACAGGTAGAGACATATCTACAGTAGTTCTCACCTGTATAGGGTAGATACAGGTAGAGACATATCTACAGTAGCTCTCACCTGTATAGGGTAGATACAGGTAGAGACATATCTACAGTAGTTCTCACCTGTATAGGGTAGATACAGGTAGAGACATATCTACAGTAATTCTCACCTGTATAGGGTAGATACAGGTAGAGACATATCTACAGTAATTCTCACCTGTATAGGGTAGGAGCAGGTAGAGACATATCTACAGTAATTCTCACCTGTATAGGGTAGATACAGGTAGAGATATATCTACAGTAGTTCTCACCTGTATAGGGTAGGAGCAGGTAGAGACATATCTACAGTAATTCTCACCTGTATAGGGTAGATACAGGTAGAGACATATCTACAGTAGTTCTCACCTGTATAGGGTAGATACAGGTAGAGACATATCTACAGTAATTCTCACCTGTATAGGGTAGGAGCAGGTAGAGACATATCTACAGTAATTCTCACCTGTATAGGGTAGATACAGGTAGAGACATATCTACAGTAGTTCTCACCTGTATAGGGTAGATACAGGTAGAGACATATCTACAGTAGTTCTCACCTGTATAGGGTAGATACAGGTAGAGACATATCTACAGTAGTTCTCACCTGTATAGGGTAGATACAGGTAGAGACATATCTACAGTAGTTCTCACCTGTATAGGGTAGATACAGGTAGAGACATATCTACAGTAGTTCTCACCTGTATAGGGTAGATACAGGTAGAGACATATCTACAGTAGCTCTCACCTATATAGGGTAGATACAGGTAGAGACATATCTACAGTAGTTCTCACCTGTATAGGGTAGGAGCAGGTAGAGACATATCTACAGTAGTTCTCACCTGTATAGGGTAGATACAGGTAGAGACATATCTACAGTAGTTCTCACCTGTATAGGGTAGATACAGGTAGAGACATATCTACAGTAGTTCTCACCTGTATAGGGTAGGAGCAGGTAGAGACATATCTACAGTAGTTCTCACCTGTATAGGGTAGATACAGGTAGAGACATATCTACAGTAGTTCTCACCTGTATAGGGTAGAAGCAGGTAGAGATATATCTACAGTAGTTCTCACCTGTATAGGGTAGATACAGGTAGAGACATATCTACAGTAGCTCTCACCTGTATAGGGTAGGAGCAGGTAGAGATATATCTACAGTAGTTCTCACCTGTATAGGGTAGATACAGGTAGAGATATATCTACAGTAGTTCTCACCTGTATAGGGTAGATACAGGTAGAGATATATCTACAGTAGTTCTCACCTGTATAGGGTAGATACAGGTAGAGACATATCTACAGTAGCTCTCACCTGTATAGGGTAGATACAGGTAGAGATATATCTACAGTAGTTCTCACCTGTATAGGGTAGATACAGGTAGAGATATATCTACAGTAGTTCTCACCTGTATAGGGTAGATACAGGTAGAGACATATCTACAGTAGTTCTCACCTGTATAGGGTAGATACAGGTAGAGATATATCTACAGTAGTTCTCACCTGTATAGGGTAGATACAGGTAGAGACATATCTACAGTAGTTCTCACCTGTATAGGGTAGATACAGGTAGAGACATATCTACAGTAGTTCTCACCTGTATAGGGTAGATACAGGTAGAGACATATCTACAGTAGTTCTCACCTGTATAGGGTAGGAGCAGGTAGAGACATATCTACAGTAGTTCTCACCTGTATAGGGTAGATACAGGTAGAGACATATCTACAGTAGCTCTCACCTGTATAGGGTAGATACAGGTAGAGACATATCTACAGTAGCTCTCACCTGTATAGGGTAGATACAGGTAGAGACATATCTACAGTAGTTCTCACCTGTATAGGGTAGATACAGGTAGAGACATATCTACAGTAGTTCTCACCTGTATAGGGTAGATACAGGTAGAGACATATCTACAGTAGTTCTCACCTGTATAGGGTAGATACAGGTAGAGACATATCTACAGTAATTCTCACCTGTATAGGGTAGATACAGGTAGAGACATATCTACAGTAGTTCTCACCTGTATAGGGTAGATACAGGTAGAGACATATCTACAGTAGTTCTCACCTGTATAGGGTAGATACAGGTAGAGACATATCTACAGTAGCTCTCACCTGTATAGGGTAGATACAGGTAGAGACATATCTACAGTAGTTCTCACCTATATAGGGTAGAAGCAGGTAGAGATATATCTACAGTAGTTCTCACCTATATAGGGTAGAAGCAGGTAGAGACATATCTACAGTAGTTCTCACCTATATAGGGTAGAAGCAGGTAGAGATATATCTACAGTAGTTCTCACCTATATAGGGTAGAAGCAGGTAGAGATATATCTACAGTAGTTCTCACCTATATAGGGTAGAAGCAGGTAGAGACATATCTACAGTAGTTCTCACCTGTATAGGGTAGATACAGGTAGAGACATATCTACAGTAGTTCTCACCTATATAGGGTAGAAGCAGGTAGAGATATATCTACAGTAGTTCTCACCTGTATAGGGTAGATACAGGTAGAGACATATCTACAGTAGCTCTCACCTGTATAGGGTAGGAGCAGGTAGAGATATATCTACAGTAGTTCTCACCTGTATAGGGTAGATACAGGTAGAGACATATCTACAGTAGTTCTCACCTGTATAGGATAGATACAGGTAGAGACATATCTACAGTAGTTCTCACCTGTATAGGGTAGGAGCAGGTAGAGATATATCTACAGTAGTTCTCACCTGTATAGGGTAGATACAGGTAGAGACATATCTACAGTAGTTCTCACCTGTATAGGGTAGATACAGGTAGAGACATATCTACAGTAGTTCTCACCTGTATAGGGTAGATACAGGTAGAGACATATCTACAGTAGTTCTCACCTGTATAGGGTAGATACAGGTAGAGACATATCTACAGTAGCTCTCACCTATATAGGGTAGATACAGGTAGAGACATATCTACAGTAGCTCTCACCTGTATAGGGTAGGAGCAGGTAGAGACATATCTACAGTAGCTCTCACCTATATAGGGTAGATACAGGTAGAGACATATCTACATTAGTTCTCACCTGTATAGGGTAGGAGCAGGTAGAGACATATCTACAGTAGTTCTCACCTGTATAGGGTAGGAGCAGGTAGAGACATATCTACAGTAGCTCTCACCTGTATAGGGTAGATACAGGTAGAGACATATCTACAGTAGTTCTCACCTGTATAGGGTAGATACAGGTAGAGACATATCTACAGTAGTTCTCACCTGTATAGGGTAGATACAGGTAGAGACATATCTACAGTAGCTCTCACCTGTATAGGGTAGATACAGGTAGAGACATATCTACAGTAGTTCTCACCTGTATAGGGTAGATACAGGTAGAGACATATCTACAGTAATTCTCACCTGTATAGGGTAGATACAGGTAGAGACATATCTACAGTAGTTCTCACCTGTATAGGATAGATACAGGTAGAGACATATCTACAGTAGTTCTCACCTGTATAGGGTAGATACAGGTAGAGACATATCTACAGTAGTTCTCACCTGTATAGGGTAGATACAGGTAGAGACATATCTACAGTAGCTCTCACCTGTATAGGATAGATACAGGTAGAGACATATCTACAGTAGTTCTCACCTGTATAGGGTAGATACAGGTAGAGACATATCTACAGTAGTTCTCACCTGTATAGGGTAGATACAGGTAGAGACATATCTACAGTAGTTCTCACCTGTATAGGGTAGATACAGGTAGAGACATATCTACAGTAGTTCTCACCTGTATAGGGTAGGCACAGGTAGAGACATATCTACAGTAGTTCTCACCTGTATAGGGTAGATACAGGTAGAGACATATCTACAGTAGTTCTCACCTGTATAGGGTAGATACAGGTAGAGACATATCTACAGTAATTCTCACCTGTATAGGGTAGATACAGGTAGAGACATATCTACAGTAGTTCTCACCTGTATAGGGTAGATACAGGTAGAGACATATCTACAGTAGTTCTCACCTGTATAGGGTAGGAGCAGGTAGAGATATATCTACAGTAGTTCTCACCTGTATAGGGTAGATACAGGTAGAGACATATCTACAGTAGTTCTCACCTGTATAGGGTAGATACAGGTAGAGACATATCTACAGTAGTTCTCACCTGTATAGGGTAGATACAGGTAGAGACATATCTACAGTAGTTCTCACCTGTATAGGGTAGGAGCAGGTAGAGACATATCTACAGTAATTCTCACCTGTATAGGGTAGGCACAGGTAGAGACATATCTACAGTAGTTCTCACCTGTATAGGGTAGATACAGGTAGAGACATATCTACAGTAGTTCTCACCTGTATAGGGTAGATACAGGTAGAGACATATCTACAGTAGTTCTCACCTGTATAGGGTAGATACAGGTAGAGACATATCTACAGTAGTTCTCACCTGTATAGGGTAGATACAGGTAGAGACATATCTACAGTAGTTCTCACCTGTATAGGGTAGATACAGGTAGAGACATATCTACAGTAGTTCTCACCTGTATAGGGTAGATACAGGTAGAGACATATCTACAGTAGCTCTCACCTGTATAGGGTAGATACAGGTAGAGACATATCTACAGTAGTTCTCACCTGTATAGGGTAGATACAGGTAGAGACATATCTACAGTAGCTCTCACCTGTATAGGGTAGATACAGGTAGAGACATATCTACAGTAGCTCTCACCTGTATAGGGTAGATACAGGTAGAGACATATCTACAGTAGCTCTCACCTGTATAGGGTAGATACAGGTAGAGACATATCTACAGTAGCTCTCACCTGTATAGGGTAGGAGCAGGTAAAGACATATCTACAGTAGTTCTCACCTGTATAGGGTAGGCACAGGTAGGGACGTATCGGATCACTAAGCCACAGCGTCTCTTCTGGGATGTGTTGGGGTCACTGGCGTGGACCAGGAATCCATCATGGATCTGATTGGGTTAACATCAACATCAAGTCACAATCCCAAATGGAAACTTAATTCTTATTCTTTGTACAGCACTATTAGTGAGAAACATAGTATAGTTGTAGAAGAATAGAGAAAGCCCAGTGTATTTTCCTGTATTACAGAATGTCCAGTAGGACTTTGGATGGGAAGCTCCCTGTAATACAGAATGTCCAGTAGGACTTGGGATGGGAAGCTCCCTGTAATACAGACTGTCCAGTAGGACTTGGGATGGGGAGCTCCCTGTAATACTTCATGTCCAGTAGGACTTGGGATGGGAAGCTCCCTGTAATACAGAATGTCCAGTAGGACTTGGGATGGGGAGCTCCCTGTAATACAGAATGTCCAGTAGGACTTGGGATGGGAAGCTCCCTGTAATACAGAATGTCCAGTAGGACTTGGGATGGGAAGCTCCCTGTAATACAGAATGTCCAGTAGGACTTGGGATGGGGAGCTCCCTGTAATACTTCATGTCCAGTAGGACTTGGGATGGGAAGCTCCCTGTAATACAGAATGTCCAGTAGGACTTGGGATGGGAAGCTCCCTGTATTACAGAATGTCCAGTAGGACTTGGGATGGGAAGCTCCCTGTAATACAGAATGTCCAGTAGGACTTGGGATGGGAAGCTCCCTGTATTACAGAATGTCCAGTAGGACTTGGGATGGGAAGCTCCCTGTAATACAGAATGTCCAGTAGGACTTGGGATGGGAAGCTCCCTGTAATACAGAATGTCCAGTAGGATGCTGACATTTGTTGTTATTAAAAATAAAAATGTGATCACAAAAATACCCCCCAGTAGTGGGACGGAGTGACTTACAGACATCTGCCCAGCCAGCAGGGGGCAGAGTAGAGCGCTGTCTGTTTGCACCAGCTCCTCAGGGATCTCCTGGTTGACTGACAGCATGTTGCCAGGGCGGGATGCGAGTTGGTGGGGCAGCATGCCAGAGCAGTGGCTTCCTGGAGTGGAGGGGGAGAGGAGGAGGAGAGGAGGAGAGGCAAGGGGAGAAGAGGAGAGGAGAGGAGGAGAGGAGGAGAGGAGGAGAGAAGGAGGAAGCGGGGAGGAGAGAAGAGGATAGGAAAGGAAAAGGAGGAGGTGTGGTGAGGGGAAGAATGGTGAAGAGAAGGGAAGGAGAGAGTAGGAGAGGAGGAGAGGAGTGGTGAGGAGAGGAGTGGTGAAGAGAAGGGAAGGAGAGAGGGGGAGAGGAGGAGAGGAGAGGAGTGGCGAGGAGAGGAGTGGTGAAGAGAGGGGAAGGAGAGAGGAGGAGAGGAGGAGAGGAGAGGAGTGGCGAGGAGAGGAGTGGTGAAGAGAGGGGAAGGAGAGAGTAGGAGAGGAGGAGAGGAGTGGTGAGGAGAGGAGTGGTGAAGAGAAGGGAAGGAGAGAGGGGGAGAGGAGGTGAGGAGAGGAGTGGCGAGGAGAGGAGTGGTGAAGAGAGGGGAAGGAGAGAGAAGGAGAGGAGGAGAGGAGGAGAGGAGTGGCGAGGAGAGGAGTGGTGAAGAGAAGGGAAGGAGAGAGGAGGAGAGCAGAGGGGAGGATGAAGAGGAGAGTAAAGGAGAGGAGAGGAGAGTGAACACTTTACTAACCACACAGACTGTAGTCGTCTGTATGTCTATGAAAGAACAGCTTATTACAGTCATTTACTGCAGTCATTTCATGCTAGAATGACAGAAAGGTTTTCAGAACATTAACTGAACCTGGATAAATGCAGCTACATATTTTGAGGAGACATTTAAGTATTTATTTATCTAGCTGTGGCACCAATTAGAACTGAACTGTCCGTTTCTGGAAACGAAATGATTTGGTGTGTTTTAGGTGGTCAGGGGAGCTGCAGTACCTGGGATGACCTTCAGGGCTCCATTTTCTGCCAGTGAGTCGTCTAGAGCCAGCCACACAGACAGGACTGGACCCCCAGCTATTCCCCAGTACCTGGAGGAATCAGACAGCTGCTGAGTAAATACTAGTTATTACTCAGAACGCTTACTCCATAACTGACTGGAGAAGTATAGTAGTTGTAGTCATAGTAGTAGTAGTAGTAGCAGTAGTAGTAGTAGTAGTAGTAGGACTGTAGTAGTAGGACAGGTATTGTGATAACAGTAGTAGTAGTAGTAGTAGTAGTACTGCAGTAGTAGTTGTAGTACTGTAGTAGTACTGTAGTACTGTAGACTGTAGTACTGTAGTACTGTAGTAGTAGTAGTAGTACTGTAGTACTGTAGTAGTAGTAGTCGTAGTAGTAGTAGTAGTGGTACTGTGGTACTGTAGTAGTAGGATAGGTATTGTGATAGCAGTAGTAGTAGTAGTAGTAGTAGTAGGACTGGTGTTGTGATAGTAGTAGTAGTAGTAGTAGTAGTAGTAGTAGTAGTAGTAGTAGTAGTGGTACTGTAGTAGTAGGACAGGTATTGTGATAGTAGTAGTAGTAGTAGTAGTAGTAGTAGTACTGCAGAAGTAGTTGTAGCACTGTAGTACTGTAGTAGTAGAACTGTAGTAGTAGTAGAAGTAGTAGTAGTAGTAGTAGTAGTAGTACTGTAGTAGTAGGACTGGCATTGTAGTAGTATTGTGGTAGTATTAGTAGTAGGAGTAGTAGGAGTGGTATTGTGGTAGTAGTAATAGTAGTAGTAGCAGCAGGAGTAGTATTGTGGTAGTAGTAGTATTATTGTAGTAGTATTGTGGTAGTGGTAGCTGTAGTATTGCAGTAGTAGTAGTAGTAGTAGTAGTAGTAGTAGTAGTAGTAGTAGTAGTAGTAGTAGTAGTGGTGGTGGTGTAGCAGTAGTAATATTGTAGTACTACTGTAGTAGTTGTGACAGTACTAGAAGCAGTATAGGTAGCGGTAGCAGTACAGTAGTAGTATTTTCCTATTTTTGAGGTACTTT
>NC_092092.1:87120922-87145922 GCF_045679555.1 Salvelinus alpinus | reverse complement strand
GGAGGATCCCGGATCCGGGATGGGTATTAAGTCAAGTTAAAAGAAATTAATGTCAGCAGGCAATTTTAACTAAATATAAAGGTTAAAAAATATATACTTGTGTATTGATTTTAAGAAAGGCATTGATGTTTATGGTTAGGTACACTGGTGCAACGACAGTGCTTTTTTTGCCAATGCGCTTGTTAAATCATCACCCGTTTGGCGAAGTAGGCTGTGATTCGATGATAAATTAACAGGCACCGCATCGATTATATGCAACGCAGGACAAGCTAGATAAACTAGTAATATCATCAACCATGTGTAGTTAACTAGTGATTATGTAAAGATTGATTGTTTTGTATAAGGTAAGTTTAATGCTAGCTGGCAACTTACCTTGGAGAGAGAGAGAGAGAGAGAGAGAAAACGAGAGAGAGAGAGAGAGAGAGAGAGATACAGAGATAGAGAGAGAGATAGAGAGATATATATAGAGAGAGAGAGAGGGGGGGAGAGAGAGATATATATATATATAGAGAGAGAGAGAGAGAGAGAGAGAGAGAGAGAGAGAGAGAGAGAGAGAGAGAGAGAGAGAGAGAGAGAGAGAGAGAGAGAGAGAGAGAGAGAGAGAGAGAGAGAGAGAGAGAGAGAGAGGGAGAGAGAGAGAGAGATAGAGATATAGAGAGAGGGGGAGAGAGAGCGAGAGAGAGCGAGAGAGAGAGAGAGAGATATAGAGAGAGGGGGAGAGAGAGAGAGAGAGAGAGAGAGAGAGAGAGAGAGAGAGAGAGAGAGAGAGAGAGAGAGAGAGAGAGAGAGAGAGAGAGAGAGAGAGAGAGAGAGAACATTCCATCACACAGAAAACATTCCATCACACAGCTCTACAATGTCAAGAGATGAAACCAGAGAAGAGTCCCCTCAGCCAGCTGGTTCTGAGGCTCAGTTCACCAACCCAAACCAACCCCATAGAGCCTCGGGACAGCCCTCAGAAAATCTGGCCCAACCAAATCATCACAAAACAAAAAGAAAAATATATAACCTATTGGAAAGACACCACAAAAAATCAAAGTAAACTTCAATGCTATTTGGCTCAATACAGTACATGGTGGCAGACTATCTGACCACTGTGACTGATAGAAAACTGAGGAAAACATTGACTAGGTACAGACTCAGTGATCACAGTCTGGCTATAGAGACCGGTCGTCACAGACAAACCTGGCTGCCCAGGGAGGACAGGCTGTGCTCACTCTGCTCCAGGGGAGAGGTAGAGACAGAAGTGCATTTCCTACTACACTGTGACAAATACTCAGACCTAAGAGCATATTTCTTTCCCAAAATTATAATTCAATACAAAGAATTTGAAACTATAAAAGATGAAGAAAAATTCAAATATTTGTTGGGTGAAAAGCCAAAATGTGCAGTTTTGGCAGCCAAATATGTGTCCTCCTGCCACAGCCTGAGGGACAGCCAGTGAAAAATGCAAAGTAATGTTGATAATATTTCCCATTTAGCTTAGTTTTGTTTTGTCTTTCGTACCAGGTCATGTGTCTTCTCAGTCATATTGACACTGGTCTACTACTGTTGCTTTAATGTATTGTTGTTCTGATTAATATTGTTGTTGTAGCTGTTATTAATGGTAATCCCATGTCCACTACTACTATTATTATTACTGTTAGTCCCACCATTTATTTATATATAAATATATATATATTTTGTGTATATATATACATATATATTTTATTTAAATTTTTCGATATGTATACTTTGACAATGTAAGTAATAATAACTTGCCATGTCAATAAAGTCAATTGAATTGAATTGAATTGAATTGAGAGAGAGAGAGAGAGAGAGAGAGAGAGAGAGAGAGAGAGAGAGAGAGAGGTTAAAGCCCATAAAAGCATACCAAAGTCTTAAATAATTATTTGCTCTTCTCCATACCTCTGTCTGCTTCTGCTGGAGTCTCAGAGGTCTCCGTCTGTCTGGACGGTGGTCTGATGTGTGGATGATGGTCACAGCAGAGGCTCTTTAGGTTAGTATGAAACTGTGGTAATAGAAGTCTTGGTGATGTGGAGTCCTCAACCTGTGTGATCTCTTATATACGGTCCTGCCAGGAGGGCTGAGCCACAGGTGGAAACTACAGACGTTTATCATCTGGAATGACAGTACAGGTGAACATGGTGACATGGTGACATTCTCTAGGTCATATTCATCATCATTCAGACCCAGTTCATTGGGAGGAAGTACAAACTCTATGAATTTCCCCTCTCATCAGTTGACAGTAATCTGACAGTCTTACAACACAGTGGTGTGGAACGTTCACAAAGACACTTTGTCCAAAACATACAGCCTACTTCACTGTAGCAGGTACACAGAGCTGGATACTGGCTTCTCCTGCTATAGCCCCATCTACTGGTCAGTGGATTTCAGAGACTCATCTAAACACACCTCCTCACTTCATTACCACACGGTGATGCTCTGGGAGGCTGTGTGACGTGAACTCAGTGTTGTCAGGGCAACATCCAATGTTGGAAGAAAATATTATTTATTAAAAGAGAAGGCTTCAGTGACTTTCACATTTATAAGGAAGATAAATACCAACTAGTTGTAGTATTTCCCATAATCTCAATCTTATTATTTATTCTGCTTCCTTCTCCTGAACGCTGTTAAGGTGACACGTCCATGAATGGAAAAAAACGCTGTGAATTTCCGCTACCGTCAGGTGAGTCATGTGACATACTTAAGACATCAGGTGACAGTCATGTGACATACTTAAGACATCAGGTGACAGTCATGTGACATTCTAGAATTTATCATGTGTCACCTCTCATCAGGTGACAGTCATGTGACATTCTAGAGTCTATCATGTAGCACCTCTCACCTCTCATCCTCACAAACGTTTCTGACAGCTGTATAGTCTCCTGCCATGCAGTCTCGTTTACTGGATGACACCTTTCCAACAAATCAGTTTGTCAAATTTCTGCCCTGCTTGAGCTGCCCCGGTCAACTGTCAGTGCTGTTATTGTTCAGTGGAAACATCTAGGAGCAACAACGGCTCAGCGGCGAAGTGGTAGGCCACACAAGCTCACAGAACGGGAGTTCCCAGTGCTGAAGCGCATAGTGCATAAAAATCGACTGTCCTCGGTTGCAACACTCACTACCGGGTTCCAAACTGCCTCTGGAAGCAACGTCAGCACAACAACTGTTCGTCGGGAGCTTCATGAAATGGGTTTCCATGGCCGAGCAGCCGCATACAAGCCTAAGATCACCATGCCAATGCCAAGCGTCGGCTGGAGTGGTGTAAAGCTCGCCGGCATTGGAATCTGTAGCAGTGGAAACACGTTCTCTGGAGTGATGAATCACGCTTCATCATCTGGTAGACGAACCTGGGTTTGGCAGATGCCAGGAGAACGCTACTTGCCCCAATGCATAGTGCCAACTGTAAAGTTGGGTGGAAGAGGAATAATGGTATGGGGCTGTTTTTCATGGTTCAGGCTTTTAGTTCCAGTGAAGGGAAATCTTAACGCTACAGATTCTGTGCTTCCAACTTTGTGGAAACAGTTTGGAGAAGGCCCTTTTCTATTTCAGTCCATACAGAAATGGTTTATCGAGATCCATGTGGAAGAACTTGACTGGCCTGCATAGAGCCCTGACCTCAACCCCATTGAACACCATTGGGATAAATTGGAACGCTGTCTGTGAGCCAGGTTTATTTGAATGACAGCAAGTTCCTGCAGCAATGTTCCAACATCTTGTGGAAAGCCTTCCCAGCAGAGTAGAGGCTGTTATAGCAGCAATGTTCCAACATCTAGTGGAAAGCCTTCCCAGCAGAGTAGAGGCTGTTATAGCAGCAATGTTCCAACATCCCTTTTTGACTTCCGGCGCCGGAAAGAGATGGCCGCCTCGCTTCGCGTTCCTTGGAAAATATGCAGTATTTTGTTTTTTTATGTGTTATTTCTTACATCGGTACCCCAGGTAATCTTAGGTTTCATTACATACAGTCGGGAGGAACTACTGAATATACGATTAACGTCAACTCATCATCGTTCCTACCAGGAATATGACTTTCCCGAAACGGATGTCACGCCCTGACCTTAGAGAACCTTTTTATGTCTCTATTTGGTTTGGTCAGGGTGTGATTTGGGGTAGGCATTCTATGTTTTCGTTTTCTATGATTTTGTATTTTTTATGTTTTGGCTGGGTATGGTTCTCAATCAGGGATAGCTGTCTATCGTTGTCTTTGATTGGGAACCATACTTAGGTAGCCCTTTTCCCTCCTTTCGTTGTGGGAAGTTGTCTTTGTTTGTGGCACCATAGCCTTAAGCTTCACGGTTGTTTTTGTATTGGTTATTGTTTTAAAAAAGGAATATGTACGCTCACCACGCTGCGCTTTGGTCCAGTTCTTTCAACGGCCGTGACAGAACTTCCCACCAAAGGACCAAACAGCGTGGTGAAAGGGACTCCTGGACATGGGAGGAGATCCTGGCCGGAAGGGATCACCTTCCATGGGAGCAGGTGGAAGCATTGAGGAAGGCGGAGGCAGCGAGTAAAGAGTCCCAGCATTACGAGGGAACACGGCTAGCAAGGAAGCCCGAGAGGCAGCCCCCAAAAAAATGTTTTGGGGGGGCACACGAGGAGATTGGCTGAGTCAGGTTGGAGACCTGAGCCATCTCCTCGTGCTTACCGTGGGGAGAAGCGTGGTAATGGTCAGGCACCGTGTTATGCGGTGGAGCGCACGGTGTCTCCAGTGCGTGTTCACAGCACGGTGCGCTACATCCCAGCTCCCTGCATCTGCCGGGCTAGGGTGAGCATCCAGCCAGGACGGGTTGTGCAGGCTCTAAGCTCGAGACCTCCAGTGCGCCTCCACGGCCCAGTGTATCCGGTGCCTCTGCCAAAGACAAAGACTCCTGTATGTCTCTCCAGCCTGGTGAGTCCTGTGCCTGTCCCCAGAACCAGGCCTCCTGTATGTCTCCCCAGCCTGGTGAGTCCTGTGCCTGCTGCCAGAACCAGGCCTCCTGTATGTCTCCCCAGCCTGGTGAGTCCTGTGCCTGCTGTCAGAACCAGGCCTCCTGTATGTCTCCCCAGCCTGGTGAGCCCTGTGGAAGCTCCACGTACCAGACTGTCCATACGTCTCCTCACTCCAATGATGATCCATTGCACGAAGCCTCCAGTGATGATCCATGGCACGAAGTCTCCAGCGACGATCTCCAGTCCGGAGCCTCCGGCGACGATCTCCGGTCCGGGGCCTCCGGCGACGATCCCCAGCCCGGGGTCTCCGGCGACGTTCCCCAGTCCAGGGCCTCCGGCGATGATTCGCAGTCCAGAGCCTCCGGCGATGATCCACGGTCCGGATCTACAAAGGCGGAGGGATCAGTGTAAAGAGGAGGGGCGGCATCCAGAACCAGAGCCGCTACCGAGGGTAGATGCCCACCCGGACCCTCCCCTATAAGTTCAGGTTTGCGGTCGGGAGTCCGCACCTTTGGGAGGGGGGGGGGGGGGGTACTGTCACGCCCTGACCTCAGCTATCTATGTTTTCTTTATTATTTTGGTTAGGTCAGGGTGTGACAAGGGTGGGTATGCTAGTTTTTGGATTGTCTAGGGGTTTTGTAAGGCTAGGGGTTTTTGTAGTTCTAGGTATTTGTAAGTCTATGGTGGCCTGATTATGGTTCCCAATCAGAGCTGTTTATCGTTGTCTCTGATTGGGGACCATATTTAGGTAGCCATTTTCCCTTGGGAATTTGTGGGTTCTTGTCTATGTGTAGTTGCTTGTTCAGCACTCATTTGTATAGCTTCACGGTTCATTTTCGTTATTTTGTTAGTTTTGGTTCAGTGTTCATTCTAGTAATAAAGAAGAATGTATGCATACCACGCTGCGCCTTGGTCTCCTCCTTTTGACGGCCGTGACAATATTACATACAAAACACAATACTATAGCTATTATTAAAGATTAAACACAAAACTAGAGCCATTATTGTAGCCAAAACACAATCACAATACTATTGATATTACACAAAACACAATACAATAGCCTTTATTACAAACAAAATACAATAATACAGCTATTACTACAGACAAAACACAATACTACACATATTTCTTCAGAGAAAACACAATACTATAGATATTTCAACAGACAATTCATAATACTTTACTATTAGTACAGAAAAAACACAATGCTATAGCTAATATTACAGACAAACCACGATAATATATATTTTTACAGTGTAAACACCATGCTATAGCAATTACAACAGACAAAATCCAATTCTGTAGCTATTATTAGAGACAATACACAATACTATAGCTATTATTGCAGAGAAAACACAATTCTATAGCTTCTAGACTATACACAAAACTATAGCTATATTTGCAGCCAAAACACAATAGTACAGCTATTATTACAGTGATGATACATTACTATAGCTATAATTACAGACAAAACACAATACTATATCTATTATTACAGACAAAACACAATACTATAGCTATTATTACAGACAAAACACAATACTATAGCTATTATTACAGACAAATCACAATACTATATCTATTATTACAGACAAAACACAATACTATATCTATTATTACAGACAAAACACAATACTATAGCTATTATTACAGACAAAACACAATACTATAGCTATTATTAATGACAAAACACAATACTATAGCTATTATTACAGACAAAACACAATACTATATCTATTATTACAGACAAAACACAATACTATAGCTATTATTACAGACAAAACAAAATACTATATCTATTATTAAAGAAACAACACAATACTATTGTAACAGGTTTTGTCCTCTTCGTCTGAGGAGGAGTAGCAAGGATCGGACCAATACGCAGCGTGGTAAGTGTCCATAATGATATATTTAATCAATCAAACAGAACACTGAACGAAATAACAAAAATAGAAAACAAACAACCCGAAACAGTCCCGTATGGTGAAAACACAGACACAGGAAAACAACCACCCACAAAACACAAAGGAAAACAGGCTACCTAAATATGGCTCCCAATCAGAGACAACGACTGACACCTGCCTCTGATTGGGAACCATACTAGGCCAAACACATAGAAATATAACCATAGAACAAAACATAGAAAAACAACATAGAATGCTCACCCCAACTCACGCCCTGACCAACTAAAATAAAGACATAACAAAGGAACTAAGGTCAGAACGTGACACCTATTAATATTATAATAGACAAAACAAAATACTATATCTATTATTACATAAAATCACAATACTATAGCTCTTATTACAGACAAAACACAATACTGTAGCTATTATTACAGACAAAACACAATACTATAGCTGTTATTACAGACAAAACACAATACTATATCTATTATTACAGACAAAACACAATACTATAGCTATTATTAAAGACAAAACACAATACTATAGCTATTATTACAGACAAAACACAATACTATAGCTGTTATTACAGACAAAACACAATACTATATCTATTATTACAGACAAAACACAATACTATAGCTATTATTACAGACAAAACACAAAACTATAGCTATTATTACAGACAAATCACAATACTATAGCAATTATTACAGACAAAACACAATACTATAGCTATTATTACAGACAAATCACAATACTATAGCAATTATTACAGACAAAACACAAAACTATAGCTATTATTACAGACAAATCACAATACTATAGCAATTATTACAGACAAAACACAATACTATAGCTATTATTACAGACAAATCACAATACTATAGCTATTATTACAGACAAAACACAATACTATAGCTATTATTACAGACAAAACACAATACTGTAGCAATTATTACAGACAAAACACAATACTATAGCTGTTATTACAGACAAAACACCATAATATACATTTTATTACAGTAAAAACAAAATACTATCAATATCATAATAGACATTAAACAATTCTATAGCTATTAGTACAGACAAAACACAATAATATAAATACTATAACAGACAAAACACAATGCTGTAGCTATTTTTACTGTAAAAATAAAATAATATTAATATTATAATAGACAAAACACAATACTATAGCTATTATTACAGACAAAACACAATACTATATCTATTATTACAGACAAAACACAATACTATAGCTATTATTACAGACAAAACACAATGCTATAGCTATTATTACAGACAAATCACAATACTATAGCTGTTATTAATGACAAAACACAATACTGAAACTATTAGTACAGAAAAAACACAATACAATAGCTATTATTACAGTAAAAACACAATACTATTAATATTATAATAGACATAACACAATGCTATTGTCACGCCCTGACCTTAGAGATCATTTTTATGTCTCTATTTTGGTTTGGTCAGGGCGTGAGTTGGGGTGGGTATTCTATATTCTATGTTTAGTTTTTCTATGATTTTCTATTTCTATGTTTTGGCAAGGTATGGTTCTCAATCAGGGACAGCTGTCTATCGTTGTCTCTGATTGGGAACCATACTTAGGTAGCCTTTTTTCCCACCTGTCTTTGTGGGAAGTTGACTTTGTTTAGGGCACTTTGCCTTTGAGCTTCACGGTTCTGTTTTGTGGTGTTTATTGTTTTGTTTGGCGTCATTCTAAAATAAAGAGAAAATGTACGCTCCACCTTGGTCCTCATCTTTCAACAGCCGTGACAGCTATAGCTATTATTACAGACAAAACACAATACTATAGCTATTAATACAGACAAAACACAATACTATAGCTATTAATACAGACAAAACACAATACTATAGCTATTATTACAGACAAAACACAATACTATAGCTGTTATTAATGACAAAACACAATACTATAGCTAGTATTACAGACAAATCACAATACTATAGCTATTATTACAGAAACAAAACAATACTATTAATATTATAATAGACAAATCACAATACTAAAACTATTATTACAGACAAAACACTGTTATTACAGACAAGTCAAAAAGACTATGTCTATTATTACATAAAAACACAATACTTTCTCCAGGAGTTAATCTTGTTGGAAGAGTTAAAAAATTGCCCGAACACATTGTAGTTTACCTAAACGAACAGAAAGCATCCTCCCTGTCAGAGACGTCTGTGTTGGCAGACGAGTTTGTGTTGACGCACAAGAATGTGTTTTCGGCTCATACTGAGAGTAGAGTTGCCTACTTTTAGTCCTAGTCGGCCAGCACGCCAAAAAAATTTGCGTCCCTGTTTCTATTGTCATAAGATGGGACATATGATTAATGATTGCTTCCTGCTAAAACGCAAACAAGGGATGCCTCTTCGTGCCGCCAACAGGTGTTGGTCTAATTCGTACAGTTGTGAGGTCTGAAACGAAACAGGTGCCTGGTGTAAATGGGGTAAATGTAGTTTGAAAGTCCCAGTCCCCGACCGTAGTTATGAACCGTTCATTTTCGAGGGGTTTGTTTCCCTAACAAATGACGAAGCGTCTCAGCGTCTGGTTAAAATCCCTAGAGATACTGGTGCGGCGCAGTCGTTTATATTGTCTGATGTGTTACCCTTATCCGACGATACATACTGTGGTTCCAGTGTGTTAGTTCAGGGTATTGAAATGGGTTTTGTCCCAGTGCCATTGCACTTTGTGAAAGTACACTCTGAGTTAATCAGTGGAATATTCAGAGTGGGGGTACGTCCTATGTTGCCAGTAAAAGATGTGACCTTTATAATGGATAACGATATTGCCGAAGGAAAGGTAGTACCCTTATTGGAAGTAATGGATAAAAGTGACCACTCTCTCTCCAATGAGCTGGTACAGAGTTATCCACATTTGTTCCCTGCTTGTGCTGTCACTTGTGCTCAGGCACGACAAGAGGGTGACGTGATAGATTTGTCGAACACTGTTCTGTTCAAAGAGTTTGATCAAAAATGGGTTGTGTAATACCTCTGGGAACCTTTGACAAACAGCCCAGGGAAGAATCGAAGGATATTGAACTTATTGCGGATGCAATACAGTTACCAGTCACTCGTGAGCAGCTGATTGCTAACCAAAAGGTTGACAACAGGCTTGCTAAATGTTTTTCTAGTGTTGTCTCATTGGTAGAGGTAAAGAAGAAAAACGTGGCTTACTTCATTGGTGGTTATCTCCTCATGCGTAAATGGACATCCCATGTTGACGCGGGCGGAGATTGGAATGCTGTTTACCAAACAGTGATTCCTACAGCCTTTCGACAAAAATGTGTTATCCCTTGCTCATGATCACCAGTGGTCCGGTCATTTAGGAATCACCAAGACTTATGATCGGGTCCTTCGACATTTCTTTTGGCCAGGTTTAAAACAAGATGTGGCTCAGTTCTGTCGGACATGCCACACATTACAGGAAAACCTCATCTTTGTCCAATACCTGTCATTGGTGAACCATTCGAACATGCGGTGGTTGATTGTGTTGGACCGTTACCGAAGACAAAATCGGGTAACCAGTTTCTGTTAACGGTTATGTGTATGGCAACAAGATACCCCGAGGCCATTCCTCTGCGAAGGATTACAGCTCCGGTGGTGGTAAAGCCTGAAATTAACTTATTCACGACATTCGGGTTACCTAAGGTGATAAACACTGATCAAGGTGCCAATTTCCTATCAAAGCTCTTCAAGCAGGTGTTAAAATCCTTGTCAATTATGTGACAAGCGCATATCACCCAGAGTCTCAGGGTGCGCTTGAACGTTGGCATCAGACACTGAAGTATATGCTACGTAAATATTGTTTGGAATCTGAGAAAGATTGGGATGAGGGAGTTCCTCTAGTTTTGTTTGCTGCTTCTAAGACGGTACAGTAGTCCCGGCTGAACTAAGGTTTGGTCACACAGTGAGAGGACCAATGAAAGTCCTTAACTTCTCTAGGGGGTGCAACCTTTGATGATCTTTATATGGTTGCACTCACAAGACTCCCAGTTACCCAATAAATGTTTCCTTTTGTTCCTAAAGTCCCTCTTTATATCCCAAAATCTCAGTTTGTTGGCGTGTCTTGTTCAGTAATCCAATGGCTCAAAGGCGATCACATCAGGCAAAAAAT
The DNA here is from genome assembly GCF_045679555.1 of Salvelinus alpinus. Classification (NCBI taxonomy): domain Eukaryota; kingdom Metazoa; phylum Chordata; class Actinopteri; order Salmoniformes; family Salmonidae; genus Salvelinus; species Salvelinus alpinus. Next base: position 87,134,912 of record NC_092092.1, on the reverse strand, counting down.
CCCAAAAGTATCAGTAAAGTTCGTAGAAACATGTCAAACGATGTTTATAATCAATCCTCAGGTTGTTTTTTGTCATAAAAATCAATGATATTTCAACTGGACATTAGCTTTGTCAATATAAAAGAAAAACAAGAAAGGTGCGTTCTCGGTCGTGTGCAGCAAACAGGTCTGGGGTCTTTCCACTATCCACTTACTCAGAGTGGTCTTACTCCCTCATTTTCAGAATACAAGCCTGAAACAATTTCTAAAGACTGTTGACATCTAGTGGAAGCCATAGGAAGTGCAATCTGAGTCCTAAGTCATTGGATACTGTAAAGGCAGTCAATGGAAAACTACAAACATAAAAAAATCCCACTTCCTGGATGGATTTTCCTCAGGTTTTTTGGCTGCCATATCAGTTCTGTTATACTCACATACATTATTTTAACAGTTTTGGAAACTGTAGAGTGTTTTCTATCCAAATCTACCAATAATCTGCATATCCTAGCTTCTGGGCCAGAGTAACAGGCAGTTTACTTTGTGCACGCTTTTCACCCTACCCTGATTATGTGCTTCAAACTCCTGAAATAAAACGCCAATCTCGTGTGTGCCACATTAACATGTTGAAAGCATACCACTCCCGACCCATCACCCAGTTAGATAGTTCTAAAACAGTGGCAGGTACTACTGTCTCCTCTGCTTCTGCTGCTATGATAGTGGACTGTCCTATTGACGATGTTGATGGAGATGGATTAGAGTTGCGCAATACTCAGCAGCAGTGCGTTAGATTGCCCAACTCAGAAATGCTGCTGCCTCTCCAGTCAGGTCTGGTTCATTTAACGGACGGACAGGCCGACGATATTGTGAGGCTACTACACAGTTTTACATATCTCTTTAATGACGTTCCTACTCGCACAAACGTGTTGGAACATGACATTAATGTTGGAAATGCTACACCTATCAAGCAACACCCATATCGTGTCAACGCTTCCAAGAGGAAGATGATGAGGGATGAGGTGAGATATTTGTTGGAGAATGACCTGGCTACGCCAAGTTCAAGCCCTTGGAGTTCTCCTTGCATTCTGGTTCCTAAACCTGATGGTACGTCCGGGTTATGTACGGATTATCGAAAGGTAAATTCTGTCGCAATGCCAGATTCGTTCCCGTTACCCAGGCTGGACAACTGAATCGACACTGTTGGTTCTGCTACTTATGTAACTAAGTTGGACCTCTTTAAAGGTTACTGGCAGGTTCCGTTAACCTCACGAGCTTCTGAGATTTCTGCCTTTGTTACCCCAGACAACTTCCTACGGTACTCAGTCATGGCTTTTAGAATGCGGAATGCACCAGCTACTTTCCAACGACTGGTTAACTCCGTATTAGCTGGCGTTCCCAGTGCCTACCTTGATGATCTAGTGATATATTCGTCTGAGTGGTCAGATCATGTTGACTCTCTAAGGGTAGTTTGTGAACGTTTGGCAGCTGCTTCTCTGACCATGAACTTGGCAAAGTGCGAGTTTTGGGAAGGCCACTGTTACCTATCTCGGCAAAGAGGTCAGCCAGGGACAGGTGCGCCCTGTTGATGCCAAGGTCTTGGCTATAACTGCATTCCCCGCACCTACCGCCAGACGAGAGCTACACCGCTTTTTAGGGATGGTTGGCTACTACCGTAGTTTCTGTAAAAATGTCTCTGCGGTAGTTGCACCATTGACTGATTTGCTCAGTCCGGCTAGATCGTTTGAGTGGTCCCCTGATTGTCAGGTAGCTTTTGATACTGCTAAAGCACTCTTATGTAATACCCCTGTACTTGCTGCTCCGGATTTTGTACGACTGTTTAAACTTGAGGTAGATGCTAGTGCCAGAGGTGCTGGTGCTGTTCTACTGCAGCAGGACAAGAGTGGAATGTTTGTTATTTTTCTCGAAAGTTAACTATGCAACCATCGAACAAGAAGCTCTAGCTTTGTTGTTAGCTCTGCAATACTTTGAAGTATATATTGGTTCCAGTGCCCTACCAGTGATCGTATATACTGATCATAACCCCTTAGTGTATCTCCACCGGATGTACAACCAGAACCAGCGCCTTATGCGTTGGGAGCTTATTGTACAGAAGTATAATTTGGAGATCCGCCACAAAAAGGGTTCTGAAAATGTATTGGCCGATGCTTTTTCTCGTGTTTAAAAATGTATGATTTTGGTATGTCTCGTTACTTGTTGGGTTTTGTCTCTTTAAATCACTCATTGCAAATACTTTGGTCGCAATCCTTATAGGGTTGCTCTTTTAAGGGTGGGAGGATACAGGTATCCTGTGTGTATTTGTTTTCTCTCCTAGTCAGTCGCCACTGAAGACACACCTGCTCCTTTTCCCTTACTCAATCACATCCCCTTTCCCTTGGTTTAAAAACCCAGTCAGTTGTTTTCCCAAACACACTCTCTCTCTCTCTTTGTCTCTCTCTCTTTGTCTCTCTCTCTGGATTGAGATATCTCTCTTTTGTTTTGGTGTCTCACTTTGTACGTTATCCTGTGAGTTGTGGTGTATGACTGTTTGTTTGTTGGTGGGAAAAGGGGATACCAAGCGAAGGCATACATTACCTGTAGGAAAACATTTTCTAAATACCCTAGTTAGAACTGGGCGGACCACCCACTGTATTTTATTGGTTAGTTAGCTAGCTGTTCTTGAAGCAGGTAAGACTAGCTTAAGGGTTTTTGGATATTTATTAATTATTTCCTTGGGTCCAGCTCAGCCCCTTTTCCCCACACCCCATTACTGTGTGTTTAAAATAAACCCGAAGTGTTTGACGGTAGGTTTAAGTTGCCTGTAGATTTATTTTAGTTCTCACTGTTCCTTTTCACTGCTTTGATTTGCATGAGATATGTTACAGGTCTCGTTTCCATCCCCCCTAGACTGCAGGGCCAAATGGGTTTGTCTGTAATAATAGCTATAGTATTGTGTTTTGTCATTAATAACAGCTATAGTATTGTGTTTTGTCTGTAATAATTGCTATAGTATTGTGTTTTGTCTGTAATAATAGCTATAGTATTGTGTTTTGTCATTAATAACAGCTATATTATTGTGTTTTGTCTGTAATAATAGCTATAGTATTGTGAGTTGTCTGTAATAATAGCTATAGTATTGTGTTTTGTCATTAATAACAGCTATATTATTGTGTTTTGTCTGTAATAATAGCTATAGTATTGTGAGTTGTCTGTAATAATAGCTATAGTATTGTGTTTTGTCATTAATAACAGCTATAGTATTGTGTTTTGTCATTAATAATAGCTATAGTATTGTGTTTTGTCATTAATAACAGCTATAGTATTGTGTTTTGTCATTAATAATAGCTATAGTATTGTGTTTTGTCATTAATAATAGCTATAGTATTGTGTTTTGTCATTAATAACAGCTATAGTATTGTGTTTTGTCATTAATAATAGCTATAGTATTGTGTTTTGTCATTAATAACAGCTATAGTATTGTGTTTTGTCATTAATAATAGCTATAGTATTGTGTTTTGTCATTAATAACAGCTATAGTATTGTGTTTTGTCATTAATAACAGCTATAGTATTGTGATTTGTCTGTAATAATAGCTATAGTATTGTGTTTTGTCTGTAATAAGAGCTATAGTATTGTGTTTTGTCTGTAATAATAGCTACAGTATTGTGTTTTGTCATTAATAACAGCTATAGTATTGTGATTTGTCTGTAATAATAGCTATAGTATTGTGTTTTGTCTGTAATAAGAGCTATAGTATTGTGTTTTGTCTGTAATAATAGCTACAGTATTGTGTTTTGTCATTAATAATGGCTATAGTATTGTGTTTTGTCTGTAATAATAGCTATAGTATTGTGAGTTGTCTGTAATAATAGCTATAGTATTGTGATTTGTCTGTAATAATAGCTATAGTATTGTGTTTTGTCTTTAATAATAGCTATAGTATTGTGTTTTGTCTGTAATAATAGCTATAGTATTGTGTTTTGTCATTAATAATAGCTATAGTATTGTGTTTTGTCATTAATAATGGCTATAGTATTGTGTTTTGTCTGTAATAATAGATATAGTATTGTGTTTTGTCATTAATAATAGCTATAGTATTGTGTTTTGTCTGTAATAATAGCTATAGTATTGTGTTTTGTCATTAATAATGGCTATAGTATTGTGTTTTGTCTGTAATAATAGCTATAGTATTGTGTTTTGTCTGTAATAACAGCTATAGTATTGTGTTTTGTCTGTAATAATAGATATAGTATTGTGTTTTGTCTGTAATAATAGATACAGTATTGTGTTTTGTCTGTAATTATAGCTATAGTATTGTGATTTGTCTGTAATAATAGCTATAGTATTATGTTTTGTCTGTAATAATAGAAATAGTATCAAATAAAATGAAATGTTATTGGTCAAATTTTATTTGTCACATACACATGGTTAGCAGATGTTATTGGTCACATACACATGGTTAGCAGATGTTAATGCGAGTGTAGCGAAATGCTTGTGCTTCTGGTTCCGACAATGCAGTAATAACCAACGAGTAATCTAACCTAACAATTCCACAACTACCTTATACACACAAGTGTAAAGGGATAAAGATTATGTATATAAAGATATTTGAATGAGTGATGGTACAGAACGGCATAGGCAAGATGCAGTAGATGGTATCGTGTACAGTATATACATATCAGATGGGTAATGTAGGGTATGTAAACATTATATTAAGTGGCATTGATCAAAAATGTATCACTAGCCACTTTAAACAATTTCCATCAATTTCCATTATTAAAGTGAGCTGGAGTTGAGTCAGTATGTTGGCAGCAGCCACTCAATGTTAGTGGTGGCTGTTTAACAGTCTGATGGCCTTGAGATAGAAGCTGTTTTTCAGTCTCTCGGTCCCAGCTTTGATGCACCTGTACTGACCTCGCCTTCTGGATGATAGCGGGGTGAACAGGCAGTGGCTCGGGTGGTTGTTGTCCTTGATGATCTTTATGGCCTTCCTGTGACATCGGGTGGTGTAGGTGTCCTGGAGGGCAGGTAGTTTGCCCCCAGTGATGCGTTGTGCAGACCTCACTACCCTCTGGAGAGCCTTACGGTTGTGGGCGGAGCAGTTGCCGTACCAGGCGGTGATACAGCCCGACAGGATGCTCTCGATTGTTCATCTGTAGAAGTTTGTGAGTGCTGTTGGTGACAAGCCGAATTTCTTCAGCCTCCTGAGGTTGAAGAGGCGCTACCGCGCCTTCTTCACAACGCTGTCTGTGTGGGTGGACCAATTCAGTTTGTCCGTGATGTGTACGCCGAGGAACTTAAAACTTACTACCCTCTCCACTACTGTCCCGTCGATGTGGATAGGGGGGTGCTCCCTCTGCTGTTTCCTGAAGTCCACAATCATCTCCTTTGTTTTGTTGACGTTGAGTGTGAGGTTATTTTCCTGACACTTTCCTACTGTGTTTTGTCTGTAATAATAGATATAGTATTGTGTTTTGTCTGTACTAATAGTTATAGTATTGTGTTTTGTCTGTACTAATAGATATAGTATTGTGTTTTGTCTGTACTAATAGATATAGTACTGTGTTTTGTCTTTAATCCTAGTCTAAGAAGTAGGATGTTTCAATGCCTTCTTGTCCAGAGTTTTTTAGACATCTGTTAGCATTTTGTGAGTTTGTTCACTTGCTTTTTTATAACTTGACTGCAGTGCTGCTAAAGGCACTTGATGGCTGAGTGTGTTGTTGCTGGTTAGCTAACTAGCGTGGGTTGACAGTGATCAGTTATTGTGATAATATCATGCTGAACCATTTCTCAGAAGTCAGAACACTCGAGAGACAAAGCTACACGCTGACATTGACCTTTTTAAATCAGATAAAGTTACATTTCTCACCAGTCAGGAAACAGTGCTCTGTTTTGAAAACAAATCACATCTTGAAAACAATGATTTGCAACATTTCTCAATTGGTGGCTAGCCAGATCACGATTTCAGGATATAAAACTGAGGGGTTCTTCATAATTGACAGATAACTGTGATACGAATGCCTTGATGTTATCACTCAGCTAGTTACACAAAGATGTATGGAGATAGCCGCCTCTCATCTGAAGAAACATGCAAAACAGTAGTTTAGCATCCGCTTCATCTAATCACTCGTGCTTCCTTTTTTTTGCAGGAATCAGAAGAGTTGTGGTCGGATTTACCAAATGGAGGGTGAGGGAGAGCTTTGTACACCTCTCTGTCTCTGGAGTACAGGTGATCTAGAGTTTTTTCCCTCTGGTTGCACATTTAACAGTTTCCCTGCATTAAAGTCTCCGGCCACTAGGAGCGCCGCCTCTGGGTGAGTGGTTTCTTGTTTGCTTATTTCCTTATACAGCTGACTGAGTGCGGTCTTAGTGCCAGCATCTGTCTTTGGTGGTAAATAAACAGCCACAAAAAGTATAGCTGAAAACTCTCTAGGCAAGTAGAGTGGCCTGCAATTTATCTCAATATACTCTACTTCAGGCGAGCAAAATTTAGAGCCTTCCTAAATTTCGGGCACCAGCTGTTGTTTACAAATATGCACAGACCCCCCCCCCCCCCCCCCCCCACATCTTACCGGAGTGTGCTGTTCCATCTTGCCCGGTGCAGCGTGTATCCCGCTAGCTGAATATCCATGTCGTCATTCAGCTACGATTCAGTGAAACATAAGATATCACAGTTTTTGATGTCCCGTTGGTAGGATATTTGTGATCGTACCTCGTCTAGTGTATTGTCCAATGATTGCAGGTTGGCGAGTAGTATTGACTGTAACGGCAGCTTTCCCACTCGCCTTCTCCGGGTCCTGACCAAGCATCCGGCTCTTTGTCCTCTGTACCTGCGTCGCTTCCTCTTGCAAATAACAGGGATGTCGGCCCCCGGCAGGATGGCGTCCTGCTTGTTGTAGAAAAAAACTTTGTCTAATCCGAGGTGAGTGATCGCTGTCCTGATATCCAGAAGCGCTTTTTTGCCGTAAGATACGGTTGCAGAAACATTATGTACAAAATTAGTGACAAATAATGCACAAAAAAAACACATAATAGCACAATTGGTTGGGCGCATGTAAAACTGCTGCCATTTCTTCCGGCGCCATTACAGATCCTTAGATTTCAGCTATTGTTCTTGTCACCTCCTCCGTTTCCTTCCAAAGAGCAACACAAGTTACATGCCCTGTGTCCGGCGAGAGCTTTGCACACGTACATTGAATGGATCCAGGATATCCAGATAGCAGCAGGGCTTTATTGTGGAGGCCACTGGCATATAACCCCCTCCACCAGGGGGCTAACAGCAGGGCTTTATTGTGGAGGCCACTGGCATATAACCCCCTCCACCAGGGGGCTAACAGCAGGGCTTTATTGTGGAGGCCACTGGCATATAACCCCCTCCACCAGGGGGCTAACAGCAGGGCTTTATTGTGGAGGCCACTGGCATATAACCCCCTCCACCAGGGGGCTAACAGCAGGGCTTTATTGTGGAGGCCACTGGCATATAACTCCCTCCACCAGGGGGCTAACAGCAGGGCTTTATTGTGGAGGCCACTGGCATATAACTCCTCCACCAGTGGGCTAACAGCAGGGCTTTATTGTGGAGGCCACTGGCATATAACTCCCTCCACCAGGGGGCTAACAGCAGGGCTTTATTGTGGAGGCCACTGGCATATAACCCCTCCACCAGGGGGCTAACAGCAGGGCTTTATTGTGGAGGCCACTGGCATATAACCCCCTCCACCAGTGGGCTAACAGCAGGGCTTTATTGTGGAGGCCACTGGCATATAACCCCTCCACCAGGGGGCTAACAGCAGGGATTTATTGTGGAGGCCACTGGCATATAACCCCTCCACCAGGGGGCTAACAGCAGGGCTTTATTGTGGAGGCCACTGGCATATAACCCCCTCCACCAGGGGGCTAACAGCAGGGCTTTATTGTGGAGGCCACTGGCATATAACCCCTCCACCAGGGGGCTAACAGCAGGGCTTTATTGTGGAGGCCACTGGCATATAACTCCCTCCACCAGGGGGCAGCATCTTATTTATACAATGTTTTGGTTGTTGTTATTTTTACCCTTTTTTTCTCCCCAATTTTGTGATACCCAACTGGTAGTTACAGTTTTGTCCCATCACTGCAACTCCCGTACGGACTCGGTCGAGGCGGATGTCCAGAGCCATGCGTCGTTCGAAACACGACCCTGCCAAGCCGCACTGTCTTGCAGCATCTTGGGCGTTGTTTAAAGGGTTAACAATAGGAGCTACCTGCTCGACGAACATCTCTTTCCAAAAGCATGGGTATTTGTCCCCCCATTGCTGCTATAACAGCCTCTACTCTGCTGGGAAGGCTTTCCACTAGATGTTGGAACATTGCTGCTATAACAGCCTCTACTCTGCTGGGAAGGCTTTCGACTAGATGTTGGAACATTGCTGCTATAACAGCCTCTACTCTGCTGGGAAGGCTTTCGACTAGATGTTGGAACATTGCTGCTATAACAGCCTCTACTCTGCTGGGAAGGCTTTCGACTAGATGTTGGAACATTGCTGCTATAACAGCCTCCACTCTTCTGGGAAGGCTTTCCACTAGATGTTGGAACATTGCTGCTATAACAGCCTCTACTCTGCTGGGAAGGCTTTCCACTAGATGTTGGAACATTGCTGCTATAACAGCCTCTACTCTGCTGGGAAGGCTTTCCACTAAATCAAATCAAATCAAATTTTATTAGTCACATACACATGGTTTGCAGATGTTAATGCGAGTGTAGCGAAATGCTTGTGCTTCTAGTTCCGACAATGCAGTAATAACCAACAAGTAATCTAACCTAACAATTCCACAACTACTACCTTATACACACACACAAGTGTAAAGGGATAAAGAATATGTACATAAAGATATATGAATGAGTGGTGGTACAGAACGGCATGGCAAGATGCAGTAGATGGTATAGAGTACGGTATATACATATGAGATGAGTACTGTAGGGTATGTAAACATAAAGTGGCATAGTTTAAAGTGGCTAGTGGTACATGTATTACATAAAGATGGCAAGATGCAGTAGATGATATAGAATACAGTATATACATATGAGATGGGTAATGTAGGGTATGTAAACATTATATTAAGTGGCATTGTTTAAAGTGGCTAGTGGTACATTTTTACATAATTTCCATCAATTCCCATTTTTAAAGTGGCTGGAGTTGAGTCAGTATGTTGGCAGCGGCCGCTAAATGTTAGTGGTGGCTGTTTAACAGTCTGATGGCCTTGAGATAGAAGCTGTTTTTCAGTCTCTCGGTCCCTGCTTTGATGCACCTGTACTGACCTCGCCTTCTGGATGATAGCGGGGTGAACAGGCAGTGGCTTGGGTGGTTGTTGTCCTTGATGATCTTTATGGCCTTCCTGTGACATCGGGTGGTGTAGGTGTCCTGGAGGGCAGGTAGTTTGCCCCCGGTGATGCGTTCAGCAGACCTCACTACCCTCTGGAGAGCCTTACGGTTGTGGGCGGAGCAGTTGCCGTACCAGGCGGTGATACAGCCCGACAGGATGCTCTCGATTGTGCATCTGTAGAAGTTTGTGAGTGCTTTTGGTGACAAGCCGAATTTCTTCAGCCTCCTGAGGTTGAAGAGGCGCTGCTGCGCCTTCTTCACAACGCTGTCTGTGTGGGTGGACCAATTCAGTTTGTCCGTGATGTGTACACCGAGGAACTTAAAACTTTCCACCTTCTCCACTACTGACCCGTCGATGTGGATAGGGGGGTGCTCCCTCTGCTGTTTCCTGAAGTCCACAATCATCTCCTTTGTTTTGTTGACGTTGAGTGTGAGGTTATTTTCCTGACACCACACTCCGAGGGCCCTCACCTCCTCCCTGTAGGCCGTCTCGTCGTTGTTGGTAATCAAGCCTACCACTGTAGTGTCATCCGCAAACTTGATGATTGAGTTGGAGGCGTGCATGGCCACGCAGTCGTGGGTGAACAGGGAGTACAGGAGAGGGCTCAGAACGCACCCTTGTGGGGCCCCAGTGTTGAGGATCAGCGGGGTGGAGATGTTGTTACCTACCCTCACCACCTGGGGGCGGCCCGTCAGGAAGTCCAGGACCCAGTTGCACAGGGCGGGGTCGAGACCCAGGGTCTCGAGCTTGATGACGAGTTTGGAGGGTACTATGGTGTTAAATGCTGAGCTGTAATCGATGAACAGCATTCTCACATGGGTATTCCTCTTGTCCAGATGGGTTAGGGCAGTGTGCAGTGTGGTTGCGATTGCGTCGTCTGTGGACCTATTGGGTCGGTAAGCAAATTGGAGTGGGTCTAGGGTGTCCGGTAGGGTGGAGGTGATATGGTCCTTGACTAGTCTCTCAAAGCACTTCATGATGACGGAAGTGAGTGCTACGGGGCGGTAGTCGTTTAGCTCAGTTACCTTAGCTTTCTTGGGAACAGGAACAATGGTGGCCCTCTTGAAGCATGTGGGAACAGCAGACTGGGATAAGGATTGATTGAATATGTCCGTAAACACACCAGCCAGCTGGTCTGCGCATGCTCTGAGGACGCGGCTGGGAATGCCGTCTGGGCCTGCAGCCTTGCGAGGGTTAACACGTTTAAATGTTTTACTCACCTCGGCTGCAGTGAAGGAGAGCCCGCAGGTTTTGGTAGGGGGCCGTGTCAGTGGCACTGTATTGTCCTCAAAGCGGGCAAAAAAGTTGTTTAGCCTGTCTGGGAGCAAGACATCCTGGTCCGCGACGGGGCTGGTTTTCTTTTTGTAATCCGTGATTGACTGTAGACCCTGCCACATACCTCTTGTGTCTGAGCTGTTGAATTGCGACTCGATTTTGTCTCTGTACTGGGACTTAGCCTGTTTGATTGCCTTGCGGAGAGAATAGCTACACTGTTTGTATTCGGTCATGCTTCCGGTCACCTTGCCCTGGTTAAAAGCAGTGGTTCGCGCTTTCAGTTTCACGCGAATGCTGCCGTCAATCCACGGTTTCTGGTTTGGGAATGTTTTAATCGTTGCTGTGGGTACGACATCGTCAATGCACTTCCTAATGAACTCGCTCACCGAATCAGCATATTCGTCAATATTGTTGTTGGACGCAATGCGGAACATATTCCAATCCGCGTGATCGAAGCAGTCTTGAAGCGTGGATTCAGATTGGTCGGACCAGCGTTGAACAGACCTGAGCGCGGGAGCTTGTTGTTTGAGTTTCTGTTTGTAGGCTGGAATCAACAAAATGGAGTCGTGGTCAGCTTTTCCGAAAGGGGGGCGGGGGAGGGCCTTATATGCGTCGCGGAAATTAGTATAACAATGATCTAGGGTTTTTCCAGCCCTGGTAGCACAATCGATATGCTGATAGAATTTAGGGAGTTTTGTTTTTAGATTAGCCTTGTTAAAATCCCCAGCTACGATGAATGCAGCCTCAGGGTGTGTGGTTTCCAGTTTACAAAGAGTCAGATAAAGTTCGTTCAGGGCCATCGATGTGTCTGCTTGGGGGGGAATATATACGGCTGTGATTATGATTGAAGAGAATTCCCTTGGTAGATAATGCGGTCGACATTTGATTGTGAGGAGTTCTAGATCAGGTGAACAGAATGACTTGAGTTCCTGTGTGTTGTTATGATGATCACACCACGTCTCGTTAATCATAAGGCATACCCCCCCCGCCCCTCTTCTTACCGGAAAGATGTTTGTTTCTGTCGGCGCGATGCATGAAGAAACCAGCTGGCTGCACCGACTCCGTTAGCGTCTCTTGAGTTAGCCATGTTTCCGTGAAGCAGAGCACGTTGCTATCCCTGATGTCTCTCTGGAATGCTACCCGTGCTCGGATTTCATCAACCTTATTGTCAAGAGACTGGACATTGGCGAGTAGTATGCTAGGGAGTGGAGCGCGATGTGCCCGTCTCCGAAGCCTGACCACGAGACCGCCTTGTTTGCCCCTTTTTCAGCGTCGCACAGGGTCGCCGGCTGGGATCAGATCCATTGTATTGGGTGGAAGGCAAAACACTGGATCCGTTTCGGGAAAGTCATATTCCTGGTAGGAACGATGATGAGTTGACGTTAATCGTATATTCAGTAGTTTCTCCCGACTGTATGTAATGAAACCTAAGATTACCTGGGGTACCGATGTAAGAAATAACACATAAAAAAACAAAATACTGCATATTTTCCAAGGAACGCGAAGCGAGGCGGCCATCTCTTTCCGGCGCCGGAAGTCAAAAAGGGATGTTGGAACATTGCTGCTATAACAGCCTCTACTCTGCTGGGAAGGCTTTCCACTAGATGTTGGAACATTGCTGCTATAACAGCCTCTACTCTGCTGGGAAGGCTTTCCACAAGATGTTGGAACATTGCTGCAGGAACTTGCTGTCATTCAAATAGACCTGGCTCACAGACAGCGTTCCAATTTATCCCAATGGTGTTCAATGGGGTTGAGGTCAGGGCTCTATGCAGGCCAGTAAAGTTCTTCCACATGGATCTCAATAAACCATTTCTGTATGGACCTCGCTTTGTGGACATGGGCATTGTCATGCTGAAACAGAAAAGGGCCTTCCCCAATCTTTTGCCACAAAGTTGGAAGCACAGAATCTGTAGCGTTAAGATTTTCCTTCACTGGAACTAAAAGCCTGAACCATGAAAAACAGCCCCATACCATTATTCCTCCTCCATCAAACTTTACAGTTGGCACTATGCATTGGGGCAAGTAGCGTTCTCTTGGCATCTGCGAAACCCAGGTTCGTCTACCAGATGATGAAGCGTGATTCATCACTCCAGAGAACGTGTTTCCACTGCTACAGAGTCCAATGCCGGCGAGCTTTACACCACTCCAGCCGACGCTTGGCATTGGCATGGTGATCTTAGGCTTGTATGCGGCTGCTCGGCCATGGAAACCCATTTCATGAAGCTCCCGACGAACAGTTGTTGTGCTGACGTTGCTTCCAGAGGCAGTTTGGAACTCGGTAGTGAGTGTTGCAACCGAGGACAGACGATTTTTATGCACTATGCGCTTCAGCACTGGGAACTCCCGTTCTGTGAGCTTGTGTGGCCTACCACTTCGCCGCTGAGCCGTTGTTGCTCCTAGATGTTTCCACTGAACAATAACAGCACTGACAGTTGACCGGGGCAGCTCAAGCAGGGCAGAAATTTGACAAACTGATTTGTTGGAAAGGTGTCATCCAGTAAAGAAGACTGCATGGCAGGAGACTATACAGCTGTCAGAAACGTTTGTGAGGATGAGAGGTGAGAGGTGCTACATGATAGACTCTAGAATGTCACATGACTGTCACCTGATGAGAGGTGACACATAATAAATTCTAGAATGTCACATGACTGTCACCTGATGTCTTAAGTATGTCACATGACTCACCTGACGGGAGCGGAAATTCACAGCGTTTTTTTCCATTCATGGATGTGTCATCTTAACAATGGCTGTGACAGGGTTAATTAAACAATGTCCCCTTTTCAAAGAACCTAGTTCAGGAGAAGGAAGCAGAATAAATAATAAGATTGAGATGATGGGAAATACTACAACTAGTTGGTATTTATCAACAAGCCTTCCTTATAAATGTGAAAGTCACTGAAGCCTTCTCTTTGAATAAATAACGTTTTCTTCCAACATTGGATGTTGCCCTGACAACACTGAGTTCACGTCACACAGCCTCCCAGAGCATCACCGTGTGGTAATGAAGTGAGGAGATGTGTTTAGATGAGTCTCTGAAATCCACTGACCAGTAGATGGGGCTATAGCAGGAGAAGACAGTATCCAGCTCTGTGTACCTGCTACAGTGAAGTAGGCTGTATGTTTTGGACAAAGTGTCTTTGTGAACGTTCCACACCACTGTGTTGTAAGACTGTCAGATTACTGTCAACTGATGAGAGGGGAAATTCATAGAGTTTGTACTTCCTCCCAATGAACTGGGTCTGAATGATGATGAATATGACCTAGAGAATGTCACCATGTCACCATGTTCACCTGTACTGTCATTCTAGATGATAAACGTCTGTAGTTTCCACCTGTGGCTCAGCCCTCCTGGCAGGACCGTATATAAGAGATCACACAG